>NC_053024.1:694799180-694895033 GCF_003073215.2 Triticum urartu
TATCAACAAAACATGAAACACTTCTTTTAGATATTTAGGACACAACAATGTCACATGATGAAACAGAAACAAGCCGAAAGGGACCCAACTCCCGTCTCATGGGTCGCTGCTGCGACACTCACAGGGATCGACACATGGGGCAAACACCGTCGCCGCTTCAAGAAACCCTCCTCGCCACTGCCGCAGGGCACCTTCTCCACCTTCTTCTCCTCGCCTACTACCCTAGTGTGCCTATCTCTCTCCTTCAATGTACATGTCTGGAGCTCGCCCGTGCGGACTCCTCATGTCTCGGCTGGTCATGGCCTTATTCGTGATGGCGCAGCGCATGGCGGGCATAAGGGTGAGGCGGGCTGCTCCCATCGGGTACTGGTGGCGCAGCTCCTTGCGGGTGGCCGGCAGTTGTGGAGGTGGTTCCCGGCCACCGCTTGAGGCTCGATCTGCCAGATCCAGCGAGCTCCAGGTCCGATCTGGTGGTATCCTCGGGCATGGCCCTTCCCTCATGGGTGGCCCTCATGGCTGCTTCTTCTAGGCGCACAGTAACCCAGATCTAGGGTTCTTTTTCGTGCGGGTGCAAGGGGCAAGCTTTGGGGTGGAGTGGGTGGCGGATTAGCACTAGTGTGGCAGTACGGGGCAGATGGTTGTGTGCTTGCAATTTACTGCCACGTGGGTGGTGGATGAGGGTGGATCCTCTTGGTCGTCAAAGCGGTGGCTCCAGATGGTGGGCACAACGACACCATTTCGGCGGCTGCTCGTGTGTCTCCTCGGCCACTTGGGTGGTGAGGTGGATCACTCGGGGGCGTCCATCGGGCGGGTGTGTTCTTCATGGGCACCCTGCCTACTCTAGGCATCGTTTGCATATTGCCTCAGCCAGTCGTGGGTGATGTACCTGGCTGGTGGGAACCATATCCCAAGCGAAAGTTTTTCCCGATGGTATTGGCGCCGAATGGTAGTGACGCTCATGTAGTCATGTGTGTCGTTTCCCTCCTTGGTGATAAACTCAGCCATTATATTTTCTTTGTTGGTGATTGTTGCCTCCACCAAGTTTGATGGTGATTGTTGCCTCCACCAAGTTTGATGGTGATTGTTGCCTCCACCAAGTGTCGTGTTCCTTGACAATGATGATCACAACGTTCACCACAACAAAGGCATCGTTCTCCGCTATGTCCACTATGGCCGCAATCTAGTCATGCACTTCTCCAGCAATCCCATCTATTGAATCCGGGTTTATAGGTTGTGCCAGAAACCCTAACTTATCTTCATTGTAGGACATTGTGTTGCGATAGAGTAAAAAAACAAGGAGGACAATGGGATGAACAGAAGTGGCACCATCATCAATCTCACTATGAAGAAAAAAAACATTTTCGCATGCCTTAATTTCATGATGATCCTACTCCCTCGAAACGACTTTGAGTTGCACTTGCGTCTCAGAAACTAAATGCAAAAATAGGGTGGAGTTCGTCGTTAGCCGGGAGAATTTTTATATTTTGTGGCCGCCATGTATACTGCACGGAGGGAGTATATATGTAGGATTGTGCATATTTATTGTATGATCATACATTTTGCATTCTGAAGACCAGTAAATTATCTGTAATATCACCTTTTCACGAATTGGGGCTAATTAACATGCATACCAACCTTTTTTTTGTAGTGTCACGCTTATAAAGCTCAGAGCAAGCATGGCTGCCTCATATCCTTGCACGTAGCCTTCTTATATACCCTCTTATGGTCCTGCCTACCATAGCCCCATTTACCATGGCTACCAAAGGAGATCAATATCAGATGTTGAAAACAGTGGTGCTAATTTGCTATATATATATATATATATATATATATATATATATATATATATATATATATATATATATATATATAGGACGCCAGTTTGGGACACCTAAGTGCCTGGGTACCTTGCCTATCCATCGTTAGATCGTGTTTAGCGACAGATTTGGAAACCAATGTAAATGATTTAATTACTAGTTAATTTGGCAGGCTTTAATTCTTTAATTATCCCATGCATGCATGTCACATCATAAAAAAGGAAGGTGATTAAAATACCATAATGAATAAAAATCAACATTTATTACCTCCTTATATACCACTTATTGATTCGTAGAATAAATCACTACGTATGTAAAATACACATGTATGTTACGTAATTTCAGCAGTAGGTATACACATACCCACCATCTAATTGGGTATACACATACACATACACATACCCGTACATGTACCTTTTTTCAAGGCAGGCACATATATACATAATTTTGTTAGTTGATATATGCCTACCCTCATATGTACATAATTTCGTTAGGGGTATATGCATACCCGCATATGTACATAATTTCTTTGGTAGGTATACGCATACCCGCGTATGTATATAATTTCTTTTTTTGCAGGGGTATGTATATAATTTTGTTCGTAGGTATATGTATACCCACGTATGTACATAATTTCGTTAGTAGGTATATACATATCCGCTACGTATATAATTTCTTTAATACCTAAAAACCTAGAATAAATCATTGGATATATACGTACCCGTGTATGTACATAATTTCATTAGTAGGTATATATACCATGGGTATATTTATATTATTTGGAGTCGGCGCACAATTTGTTGATATAGATAATAAAAATATTTTGTCATGAATATCTCAGAATGGTATCAACTTTTATGTATACATTTATTCATCTGCACGTAGAAAAAATCCACAGGCTAAATGCTAGGTGCCTGGGGCTCCTAGGTGCCCAGGCACCTAAGCACCATGCAATTAATGCCCCATGCGATTGATCTCTTTCCAAATATTGGTGCATGACATACATGTCATAAAATGCACGTTATTATAATAGCATACCATTTATTTCCATATATGATATAACATCCTAGTTTTCTTTTAAATCTTTATTTATAATATATGCACTATAATACCTTGCTCACAATTTCTTGTTTTTGCCTTGTATTCTTTATCGGAATACAATACTCATAAACATACACCCATCTTTTTTTGCTATTAAAAATAAAAAATACTTTCATGTATGTAGTAAGAATTTGTCCTATGTGCCCATATACCTAACACAAAGAATTTATACACATATGATAATACATCTATGACAGAAACCTAGAAATGATATACCCATGCACGATAAGCGAATTGATATACCTAAGAAATATACGTCCCAAACATAACATACCCCAAGATGATAATTAATGTATGATGATAACCAATATATTTTTTAGTGCGTACTCAAGCCCTCACAAAAAAATGTATATACCAAAATATGCATACTCCGACATGAAATCTTTTTTACATATCATGTACATACCCCGATGTGAAATTTATATATACGTACCCTAACTTGCCCCGCAAAAAAAAATACCCTGATTTTAAATTTATGTGTACATACCCATAACTGTACATACCTTGTCTTAAAATTTACGTGTACATATTCGTAAATATATATACCCAACGTGAGATATATGTGTAGATACTCATAAATATACTTATCCCTGTGTGAAATTTATATGCACATACACACAAATGTACATAACCTAAAATAAAATTTATGCAATTGCAAAAAAACATAAAATTTATGTGTACATACCTTGACATTATTTTTTTCTCTACATACCCATAAAATGTACATACCCCAACGTTAAATTAATGTATACATGCACCGGCATATGCTTATGTGTACATACTCTGATGAGAAATATATGTGTATATACCTGAACGTAAAATTTGGAAGATTTAATCCATTTATGACTATCTATTAATTTAAACATAAATGGTTGTCATGCATGCATGCACGCTTACCATACTTATTAATTACTGCCATATATAATCACATTAATTATTTACCATATCAACACAAACGTCATACATCAACTCACCATCTAACAGCTACGAGGTAAGGTGCCCAGGCACCTAGGTGTCCCAAACTATCATCCTATATATATATTCTTGGGTGACGCTTTCCTTCGAATTGTCTCACTTGCTGCAATATTAGTTCAATCTGAATTCGTCGTGTTCGGAAATACATCCTCCATGGAGGCGTTCCTTCCGTTTGCCTAGCCTCCTGCGTGTCTAGAGTATACAGGGGTAGCAGAGGGACAAAACTAATTGCAGACCCAGAGCCGTCCTTCACAGTGCCTCTTGCGTGTCTACAGTATACACGGGTAGTAGAGGGACAAAACTGATTGCAGAACCAGAGCCTTCCTTCACAATGCCTCCTCCGTGTCTAGAGTATACACGGGTAGCAGAGAGACAAAACTGGTTGCAGACCCAAAGTCGTCCTTCACAATGTCTCCTGCGTGTCTAGAGTATACTCGGGTAGCAGAGGGACAAAACTGATTGCAGACCCAGAGTCGTCCTTCACAGTGCCTCTTGCGTGTCTAGAGTATACACGAGTAGTAGAGGGACAAAACTAATTGCTGACCCAGAGACGTCCTTCACAGTGCCTCCTGCGTGTCTAGAGTATACACGGATAGCAAAGGGACAAAACTGATTGCAGACCCAGAGCCGTCCTTCACAGTGCCTCCTCCGTGTCTAGAGTATACACGGGTAGCAGAGAGACAAAACTGATTGCAGACCCAGAGTCGTCCTTCACAATGCCTCCTGCATGTCTAGAGTATACACGGGTAGCACAGTGCCTCCTGCGTGTCTAGAGTATACACGGGTAGCAGAGGGACAAAACTGATTGCAGACCCAGAGCCGTCCTTCACAGTGCCTCCTGCGTGTCTAGAGTATACACGGGTAGCAGAGGGACAAAACTGATTGCAGACCCAGAGCCGTCCTTCATAGTGCCTCCTGCGTGTCTAGATTATACACGGGTAGCAGAGAGACAAAACTGATTGCAGACCCAGAGTCGTCCTTCATAATGCCTCCTGCGTGTCTAGAGTATACATGGGTAGTAGAGGGACAAAACTGATTGCAGACCCAGAGCCATCCTTCACAGTGCCTCCTGCGTGTCTAGAGTATACACGGGTAGCAGAGAGACAAAACTGGTTGCAGACCCAAAATCGTCCTTCATAATGCCTCCTGCGTGTCTAGAGTATACACAGGTAGCAAAGGGACAAAACTGATTGCAGACCCAGAGCCGTCCTTCACAGTGCCTCCTCCGTGTCTAGAGTATACACGGGTAGCAGAGAGACAAAACTGATTGCAGACCCAGAGTCGTCCTTCATAATGCCTCCTGCATGTCTAGAGTATACACGGGTAGCACAGTGCCTCCTGCGTGTCTAGAGTATACATGGGTAGCAGAGGGACAAAACTGATTGCAGACCCAGAGCCGTCCTTCACAGTGCCTCCTGCGTGTCTAGAGTATACACGGGTAGCAGAGGGACAAAACTGATTGCAGACCCAGAGCCGTCCTTCATAGTGCCTCCTCCGTGTCTAGATTATACACGGGTAGCAGAGAGACAAAACTGATTGCAGACCCAGAGTCGTCCTTCATAATGCCTCCTGCGTGTCTAGAGTATACACGGATAGCAAAGAGACAAAACTGATTGCAGACATAGAGTCGTCCTTCACAGTGCCTCCTGCGTGTCTAGAGTATACACAGGTAGCACAGGGACAAAACTGATTACAGACCCAGAGCCGTCCTTCATAGTGCCTCCTGCATGTCTAGATTATGCACGGATAGCAAAGAGACAAAACTGATTGCAGACCAGAGTCGTCCTTCACAATGCCTCCTGCATGTCAACAATATACACGGGTAGCAGAGGGACAAAACTGATTGCAGAGCCAGAGCCATCCTTTACAGTGCCTCCTGCGTGTCTAGAGTATACACGGGTAGCAGAGAGATAAGACTGATTGCAGACACAGAGCTGTCCTTCACAGTGCCTCCTGCGTGTCTAGAGTATACACGGGTAGCAGAGGGACAAAACTGATTGCAGAACCAGAGCCGTCCTTCACAGGGCCTCCTGCGTGTCTAGAGTATCCACGGGTAGCAGAGGGACAAAACTGATTGCAGACCCAAAGCGCTCCTTCACAGTGCGGTAAGCATGTAACTGTTGTGTGAAAAATACATGTGTCTATATAGGCAGAAGAACCATTTCGTGCAAACGAGCTGTGATGACCTAGACGGGACATTCATTTTCTAAGGTATGGCCATGCTAGTTAAACCCTGAAATAAATTGGTTTATCAAGTATAGGACTTGAACCCAGTTTCTGAACCTTCTTTCCCACCACAACTCCTTAGGCAACAGCATTAGCATCAGCAACAAAAAAGCGAAAATTGACAGAATTTCAGAGCCAACAACGCATAGGATCAAGCAGCTCAAAACTAGCAGAACCAAAGCCACCACCAAACCGGAGGCGAAAGCCATCCCATCTCATGTAAAAAAGGAAGTTTTTACATTTGAAGAACATTGTAAGGCAAGCAAGGCAAAATGTGACGTATCAGTAATTCAGTCAGAACATGGGTCATTAGATAAGTGCCAAGTATAGGAATTGAAAGGTTCGATCACAATGAACCTGTAATAAACCTTGGAATTGCATAGTCATGCAGTTTCTGAAACTTTTTCGAACCACAACTCCGTAGGCAACAGCATCAGCATGAAGATAGAGAAAAGAGAATCGACAGAATTTCACAGGCAACAACGCGGAAGATCGAGCAGCCAACTATAAGCAGAACCAAGCCACCGGATACCGGTGGCAAAAGCCATGCCATCTCATGTAAAAAGAAAGCTTTTGCATTTGAACAATCCTCTTCTGAACAGCAGCAGTACATGGCAAACCCGGCCAAGCATATGCATGTGCTAGAGAAGGGCCTGCCACCGCTGTGGCTTTGACCACTACAAGCACAGCTGCTTGCCCATTCTTTGCCTTGCTTACTTGCCTTATACCCATCCATATTTACATCCCACTAACAAGTATAACAAACGACAGCGTGTTTGAGGCAAGGGGGGTGCTGCCTTGTGCTTCACCACCCGCCCGGCCGGCTGTAGTAAACCGGAAAAGAAGAAAACCGAGAGGCGCCTTGTCCTCTATCTTGGAAAATCTCTATTTTGAATCGTCTGGTTAGCCGCGGGTTCTCTTCTGTCATAGTAGGCTCCAAAGCAGGGTATATATGAGGGGTACCAGGACCCATTGACAGGAGAGCCTCCGGCTAGCATTAGCTGCATAGTGTAGGTCAATGGGACAAGATAGTTAGTGAAAGCGAGGACATGATTCTTCAGAGAAAAAAAATGCTACACGAGGTAGGCATGCAAAAAGCGAAAGACTGCTTGATCGACCGGAAAATATACTCTAGGCTAGGTGGGAGAGTGGCATCTTAACGGAATTATCAATAGCTGGATACAAATACCCATCCATAGCTATCCAAGAAAAATACCCATTAATAAACTACTCCCTCCGTCTGGAATTACGTGACGCTGAAATGAATGTATCTAGACGTATTTGGTCTAGATACATCCATTTAAGCGTCAAGTAATTCCGGACGGAGGTAATACTGAAGAAACGAACCATAAATGGCATCTCTGCTGTAGGTAATACTGATGTAAAGCCATAATCCAGAAATGAATTGTTCAATTTGACTGTTATCTTTGCTGTAGGTTATCATGAAACAGTTGAAATCATCTCAACAAACATCTTGGAACTCAAATTACCTGACAGAGGTATAAATACTGACAAGGTACCAATTGACAGAGCTATAAATAAATGAATGCGCAGGAAATAAATCAACAGAAAGAAAGCCTTGGAAAAAAATTGATCCAACTTATCAGTTGAGCACTAAGATCAATATTGATAAGGTACAAACCAAATGAAGTGGGTTTATTGTATTATCCACAGGAGCAGAAAATATGACTAGAACAACTAAAACTTGGATGAAGCGTCAAAATCCTCCTCCGAGTATGTATGGGCCAAATAGTTACCCCTTTGGACAATGTATTACTTCCTTTGCATGTATTACAATGAGTCTTTTGGAAATAACAATCACTGACAATTATGGGAGAATAAAAAGGGGAAAAGAACTCACATGAATGCGGTGCAGGGGCCAAAGACATTCCAGCAGAAGGACCGGCTCCTGTTGCACGCTCACTTGGAGGGTGTGCATGACTAAAAGAAACAGTGGGCAAAGGCGGCTCGGGAAGAACTGGAGGGGACGGAACGGGAGATCTACTGTGCATATTAGGATCACGTGGAGGATGATGAACAGAAGAAGGTGATAATGGATGAGGTGGTGAAGCAGCAGGATGAGTAGAACGGTGATCATTGGCTACTGGCTCGGCAGCTGGCGTCACAGGAACCCTGTTCTTTGCCTTGTATGGACACCCAGATGGAGGTGGAGCAACATATCTGGGTGTATGTATCGGGATAGGAGCAGGAGCCAAATGCCTGTTGCTTTCATGACCATGGTGATGGTGATGATGGCCGTGATGACCATGATGTTGCATTGGTGCTTGACTAGGTGCATCAGAACTGCCCCTGCTATGTAAAGAACGATTAAGATAGGAGGAAAGGCTTATCTGCTTTACTCTGCCAAATACGGTGTGGTTCAGACCAAGGTTCCCTTTAGATGAATTAGTAATTGTTTGGGCCAACTGCTTCATCCTTGGTACAGATGGCTGGTGATTCCCAACAACACGAACAATGTAGGTCTCAACAATAGTTGGAGGAAGAATTGTTGATCCTTGCAAATTTCCCAATTTGAAATAAAGATTCTGCAATGCACAATATCACAATCAATTAAGGAAGAAAAGGCAGGGCAATGTAAGCTACCGCACACCAACTTTTTGCACAATAAAATTTCTGATATATATTGAAGTCCCAGGCTCCCAGCCCTATTTTTTTCCAGATTGTGTCTAGTAGAGTGGGACAAAAGAATGGAAGAAATGCATTCGAAGATTAGAGAACGAGATAGCTTGTGTTAAGATCAGAAACATAGACTTGCTAGCAAGTGTTTTTTAGAACACTATATGGTACAAAACTAAGCATAACAACCAGTTTTCAATCCACGTGATGCTTGCTAAATACATGGAATGATAATTATAACACACAACCCTATAAGTTCTACTGCATGAAAGCACTCTCATACTCATAGGGCTGCATTTGCACGCATGCCCTGCAAAGTAATATGTGCAAAAGACACCGATGTCTTACAGAAATCAAAAACAGAATGCAAGATATCACACATCTAAAAGTTTGCATGTGTGGACTGTATTACATACAGTTGTAAATGCAAGAACTACATAAAGAAACAAACAAATACCCAAATCCTTCAGACATATAAATAAATCGTGATTGTGATGGACAAAGAAGGAACAGGTCAACAGGACCAGAATGAATCACTAACCTCATTAGAATTGAGTAGTAGCCCTTTCTTCATTTGATCCTTTAATTCATCAGTTCTGTCTTGCACTTTGTAGATTGGGAAATTCAGAGTAAAATTAAAAGTTGCATGGAGTGTTTCAGGAGGAAAGGCGTGCTGCGGAGGAATTATTGTTATTCCTCCAGGGAATTTAAGCACTTCAAAGGATGATGAATTCCCAAACAGGGACTTGGTCAAGTGGAGTGTTGACTGCCGCACAACCAAGGACATAAAAGATGACCTAATAATGCTCAACCCCATTGATGATATAGTCAAGTTCTTTGGATAAGGCACAATGCTGAAGATGACATTTGTCCAGTTCGATCCAGCTAATGGGTGTAGTAAATCCACAGCCACCTGTGTTTGCATTCAAGCATCAGTCAACACTTGTGGTAGAACGTATCAATAAAGTGAAATAAAAGATGTGGTGGGGCATACAATGGAGTTAGGGACGCCGACTTCCGCATAGATGTCCAATACGAGCTTGGACATGTTTCCCCTGAGCTCGGAAACATTCTTCTGCAGCCTAAAACTTGCCACTATATCATCTGGAAAAGAAACAGTTTCATTAGACACATGATATATTCATACATCAATACATCTAGTACTCTTACCCAATAAAACAAAGAACAGTGATCACCGCATGTGCTTAAACTAAACTGGAACCATGATCGCACCTAAATTGGCAAGGATTCATTGGAGGTCAAAGTTCTTGCTTTAGACCACTGGAAAGGATTCATATACCGGTTGGGAGTAGATCGCACCTAAAATTCATGGACAGTCATATATTGTTTGGGATTATGTCACACCTAAAATTGATGAACAGTAATCAATTACTGCTCAATTCTTCATCACAACTGTTGCAATAACACGGAACAGGAGGTGACAGCAACTCCATCACTTTAGCAGCTCAAGTAGCTTTCACCACCGATAATTCTACAGCCAGATGAAAAATTAACTATGCCGACTAACAAGGGTACAAAGATGATGCCGGACTACCACGCAAAATCAAAACCAAATACTACATCACTGGCATCGAACCGAACCGGTCAAAGCTTTTGGGGACGCCGGGACGGCAGCCATCCATACTGACTGTAGCAAATTCAGTGTGGACGTTTCTCAGCCTACTCAATTTCCAAATTCCAAAAGCAGCACCGACAGATGCCTAAGCAGCGCGGATCAAGCAACGAGCCGTATGCGACTAAAATTAGCAGGCGAGAAGACTAACAAAGTCACGCCAGCAGACCGCTTTCCCCGCAGCCGACGGATTCGAAAACTCCACCGACAGCGGCCGCGGGCAAGGTCCGTACAGCCAGATCCAGAGCCGCGCGGGGCGGTAAGGACCAGGCCCGGACCGGTGGCAGCGGAAACCGAGGCGAGATCTGGCAATGCCGGTGGATCCGGAGGGGAGATCCCGCACTGACTGACCTGTGATGGCGAAGGGATCCGTCGCGGCGGGCGGGCCCCTCCCGGCGCGGCCCGCGAAGGGCGGCAGCCAGAAGAGCGCGGACAGCAGCACGGCCGCGCCCAGCACGAGCGCCGCCACGCATTGCAGGCGCACCGCCCCTCCGTACCCGCATCGCCTGCTACCTTCGGCGCCGCCTCCGCCGGCGCCCCCGTCGGGCGGGCGCTGGCGCTGGTCCCCGGCCTCCTTCCCCATGCGCCCGGGCCGCGATCTCACGCATCCCCGCCGGCCGCCGCCGCCGCCGGCCTCGCCGAGGAGAGGAGGGACATTGCCTGCCTGCCGGGTGCCTCAGTGGGTGGGCTGCTGCTAGGTGGTGGTGGCGGTCCGGGTCCCCTGCTCCGCGGCCGCCGTCGGTGGCTTGCTTAAGGAGGAGGCGATGCGGTGCGGTGGGCGAGGAAGGTGGGAGAAAGTGAGAGGTAAACCGCAGCGAGGCGAGGTGAATCGGATCGGAGGGGAGAGCACGGGCCGCGCTGCTGGTGGGACGGGGGAGGGGAGCGGCGGTTGGGGAGGGGGGCGAGCGACTTTACTCGCGTCGCTGGTGGACGAGCGAACCTCCAGCTGGTACAGTAGGAGTAGCACTGCTCGGTTAGCTTAGTGGGGCAAAGAGGGGGATCGGATCGGATTATCGTTCGCTTTGCGCCGGCGTGAGTGCGGGCTAATTGTGTTTTGCTCGCGCTTTTGGTGCTTTTCTTCCGTGGTGGGCTTTGCCCCCCAGAGTAGGTCTGCTTTTTTCTTTTCTTTTTTGAGGGTAAAAGTACGTCTGCTTTGGCTGGTTCCGTTTTGTTTCTTCTGCGTTTCCTTTCCGCTGCGGATGGTTTGGAGGATTTGAATCCGGAAGGGGGCAAAGGTGTACGTACGTACAGGAGGAGGATGGATCTGGCGTGGCCGATGGACGTGCGCTCACTTCGAGTTGACGAGATGTTCTTACATTTCATAGTAGCGCCGCAGCACTTTTTTTTTTGCGGGGAAACTTGAACAAGTGTAAGCAGTGCAGTTTGTTTCAGCCGGCGAGTAAGGGCTTGATTACTCGCACCATCTTCCTACCGTGTTTGCGAGGAAAAGGGTTGATTGACTCAACCCTTTTGTTTTGTCCTCGGTGCTCTCTGGCTCGGGCGCCTCGACTCCCACCGTGTTTGTTTGGTTGTTGGTACTATCTTGGTAACATAATCAAAGGCTACAAGTAAATGACCCAGAGGAGTTTGCCGCTTATAAGGGTCGATCTTGTCTACACCAAGGAAGGTTGATAAGTGCATTAGCTATCCATCCATTAATTTTGTGACCAAGTCTTGGAGCCTACTTCGCACTCGAGACTTTACCCGCTGGTGGACGAGTGGACGGTACTACTCTCTAGTGTGATGTTGCTTACCTTAGTGTGGCCCAAGTAGTGGGCAAATGGGTGATCGGACCGGATTATCATTTGCTTTGTGTGGGCATTAGTGCGGGCTAATTGTTTGCTCTTTTGGTGTTTTTCTTCTGCGGTGGGTTTGCCCCCTAGGTTTTTGGTTGATCTTGTTTTGTTTCTTCTGCCTGATATGGGTTTTTGGTTGCGGATGATTTGGAAATTTGAATTCCGGACGGGGCAAAGGTTAGGGTAGACTATGAAGGAGGATCTCGTGTGGTCGCTGGATTTGTGGTCACTTAGAGATGTGAGGGGGTGGATGAGATGTTAGGTGGTGTGTGAATGTCGACTTAGCATGCATGCCACTGTTCTTACATTCCATGGTAGCACTATAATATTTGGACCAAGAAGCAGTGCGCCTTTGGTCTGGCCTGCGAAAAACTTCTTGATTTGTTGTAGGTTTTTTCTTAACGTGACACAAATCACAGAATGTAGAAATCGGGTGGAGGAGCAGCGAAGGAGGAGGATTAGGGTTTGGACGGTTTACCGTTGGTGGAAAAAGTATCGACAATGGGCAGAGGGAAGAAGACGTAGTTCTAAAAAAGAACCAAGATCCAATATAAAGGTTCATCGGAAGTGCAATACGTTTTTACAAAGTGATATTCATCTCAACCCCTTTTCAATATCCGCACGTATCCAGGGGTGTGGCCTGCCCTCGGTGGTCTGAACTCTTTAAGGATGCACATATCCAGCACATTTGCTCCTCCAGGTCTGACCACCTACCACTCTTGTTAACATTCAGTGAACGCATGGAATACAGGAAAAAGAACAGCAACTTTCGGTATGAAGCCATGTGGGAGAGGGAAAATTCCTTGTTTGAGATGGTGGACAGCACATGGAGCAGGTCTGCAACTGCTAGTTCACTGGAGGAAATGAAAGAGAAGTTGGGCTCGATACAACAAGCGCTGCAAAGTTGGGCTAAGAAAGAATTTGGATCCATTGTTAAGAAAACAATGCAGTTGCGCAAGAAACTCGAGAGCCTATGGGAAGGACCTCCCACAGCTGGTAGGCAGTACGAAATAAACAGAGTAGCGAGGGAGCTTGATGAAGTTTTGTTGAGAGAGGAAATTATGTGGAGACAAAGATCTAGAACAACCTAGCTGAAAGAGCGCGATAAAAACACTAAATATTTTCAGCGGAAGGCAACCTGGAGAAGGAAAAAGAATACCATTACAAGGTTGAAAGATGGTAATGGCCAGTGGGTTGAAGATAAGGATGGGATCCAGCAGATGACCACACGCTTTTTCAAGGACCTGTATACTAAAGATGATAAGGTGGCACCACAGGAATTAATCAACATGATGCAAGCGAGAGTTAATGAGGATATGAATAACATGCTGACAAAGGATTTCACAGAAAAGGAAATCAGTGATGCCTTATTTCAAATCGGCCCATTGAAAGCACCAGGGCCCGATGGGTTTCCAGCCCGCTTCTATCAGAGGAATTGGGACATTTTAAAAGAAGATGTGGTAGGGGCGGTAAAGAAGTTCTTTGCAGATGGGATCATGCCCGAAGGAATTAACGATACTACTATTGTCCTCATTTCGAAAGGCAGCAACTCCGAGAGCTTGAAGGACTTCCGTCCGATCAGTTTATGCAACGTCATATATAAGGTAGTGGCGAAGTGTCTAGTAAACCGACTAAGGCCATTCCTGGATGAAATCATCTCCGAGACGCAGAGTGCGTTTGTCCCTGGGAGATTGCTAACGGACAATGCCTACATTGCGTTTGAATGCTTCCATAAAATTCAGCATAGCAAGAACGCACGAGATACTCATTGTGCGTACAAGCTAGACCTGGTGAAAGCATATGACAGAGTGGACTGGGGTTTCCTTGAAAACACTCTGCGCAAATTGGGATTTAATAAAAAATGGACGAACTGGGTGATGAAGTGTGTTTGCTCGGTGAGATATGCTGTCTGGTGCAACGGTGAGCTGCTGGAAACTTTTAGTCCGTCGAGAGGGCTGCGTCAAGGAGATCCCCTTAGCCCATATCTATTCCTCTTTGTCGCGGATGGTCTTACTAGTATCCTGAATAAGGAGATATCCAATGGTAACATCACACCCATTAAGGTGGCAAGAGGGAGCCCAGGTATTTCGAATCTCCTCTTTGCCGATGACAGCCTTTTGTTCTTTAAAGCATCCGCGGAGGAAGCCAATGTCGTTCAGAAAGCACTCGCTTTGTTTCAAAATTGCTCGGCTCAGCTTCTCAGCCCAAGTAAGTGTTCAATACTTTTCAGTGAGCGATGCCCGAACACAACCTAAGAACGGATCAAGGAGACCCTGGGTGTGGTGTCGGCCACGTTTGAGAGCAAGTACTTGGGACTCCCTACTCCAGAGGGGGAAATGAAGGATGATAACTTTCAACCCATTATGGATAGGTTTGGCAAGCGATGCAATGATTGGTCGGAAAGGTATATGTCTCATGAAGCGAAGGAGGCACTTGTGAAATCCGTAGCTCAAGCTTTACCCACCCATGTGATGAGTGTTTTCAAGATGTCTGTAGGCATCTGTGAGAAATATGAGAAGCTTATCAGAAAATTTTGGTGGGGTGAAGATGAAGAACACCGCAAAGTCCATTGGATGGCTTGGGATAAAATGGTAAAACCCAAGAGAGCAGGTGGGATTGGATTCAGAGATATGCAAGGTTTCAACCAAGCACTTCTAGCTAGACAAGCATGGAGATTGATCCAGAACCCGGATAGCCTATGTGCTCGAGTCCTTAAATCCAAATATTTTCCGCATGGTAAGCTCCTTGACACAGTCTTTGCATCGGATGCATCACCTGCATGGAGAGGGATTGAATTTGGGCTGGAACTTTTGAAGAAAGGCCTCATATGGCGTGTGGGTAATGGAAGAAGTATTCAAATCACAAGAGATAATTGGATCCCCAGGAAGGAAGGACTCAAAGTGGCGAACTTTACCTCCAGAACTCGGTTGAGATGGGTCAACCAACTATTAGCGCAAGGGGAAAATAATTGGAACACCAAACTTATATATCAGATTTTCAATCATTTTGATGCAGATGATATTTGCAAAATCAAACTGCCGACCAATCCGACGGAGGATCATCTTGCGTGGAATTATGAGAAATCTGGAGTGTTCTCTGTGCGGAGTGCGTATAGACTGGCCATGGACGGACCAGGGCGAGACCTAGCTACATCTACATCTGCAGGTAACAGTAACAACCGTAGCATATGGGGTCTTAACTGGAAGGCTTCAGTGCCGGAAAAGGTTAAAATATTTGGTTGGAGGGTTGCGACCAATACCCTGGCCACCAAGAAGAATAAATTCAAACGAACTTTGGAGGTTGATACTACGTGTAGCATATGTGGAAATGCAGAGGAAGAGGAGTTCCACAGTGTGATAGAATGCACCAAAAGCAAGGCTTTGAGATTTGCAATGAGAGAGGTTTGGGACCTCCCGGATGAGGCGACATTCAGAAACACTGGCAGAGATTGGCGACAGATCATCCTGGACACATGCAATGCAGACATGCGGGATAAAATCCTTTTACTGATATGGAGAGCATGGTTCCTACGGGACAACTGCGTGCATGGGGATGGGAAAGAATCCATCTCGAGATCTGCATCCTTCCTAACAAGATATGAAGAGGAAATACGAAACTATCTTGTCGCCATAGATAGCGAGAGGGGGAAAGAGCCAGTGAGAAGCAAGAACATACGTAATGTGAGGCGGGAAAATGATGCAGGCAACCATTGGTATGCTCCTCCAGCGGGATATGCAAAACTGAATACGGACACAGCATACAACCCTGACTCGGGACTGAGCTATGCCGGAGCTGTGGCTAGAGACCACAAGGGAATCCCCGTTGTCTCCCTTGGGCAGAATACTGGGACCTGCATGGACGTAATGGAGGCTGAAGCATGTGCTATTAGAAAAGGCCTGATAGGCCTGTCCGCTCTGTTTAATGGCCATATAATCATCGAAACTAATTGCAGTACACTAGCTAAAGAGTTGTCCCCGCAAGCCACAAACTGATCCCACTGTTTTCCGATTATCAGAGATATACGTGAGTGCTTGGGGCACTTCGTATCCTGGCAAGTCAACTAGATCAGCAGGGAAAGGAACAAGCTCGCGCACAACCTGGCGATGGAAGCAAAAGATCATGGGGACTTCAAGATGATTGGAGCTGTACCAAGTAGGGTACAGGAGGTTTGGTTGTATGACCGTAATCATTCTCCTGTATAATTTGGGGGCTCGTCATTCTCAAAAAAAAAAAAAATTCCGCACGCCGCTCTTTCACTTTGGAGTACTCTCGGCGGATCTCCGTCTTCTCATGTTTGCACCTTTGCATGTACACTAGTGTTGCCCCTACACCCCCCACCCCCATAACAAATACAATTTCCTACTTTCAGGCATGGACCATATGATTTTTGGAGATGATGTGTTTCCATATATCTCCCATTCGTATTTCAAATCAAATTGCATCGATCTAACCCCATTGTTTATCTTCGGTGCTCTCTAGCTCGTGAGCCTTGACCCCAACGCGTTTGCTTAGCTTGCATTACTATCGTGATAACACATTTAGAGGCTACAAGGAGACCATCTAAGAGGAGTGTGTCTTTTATAAGGGCCAATCATCATTACACCAAGAAAGGTTGGTGAGTGCATTACCTATCCAGTGGTTAATTTTGTGACCAAGTCCTGGAGCTTGCTTTGCACCGGATCCTTAAATTTCATTTCTACAAAGAGGTTTGGCTACACATGTGTGCTTTGCTCCATTCTTTGGGCTAGCCCTACCCTTTACACTAAACACAGATTTGATGAGTTGGTGGGAGGGTTCGTTCGGGAGCCTGTATGAAAAGGCAAATACATGCTCAACATTACAACCTCATACATCATCTGAAATTTGTGGAAGGAGCAAAATGCTCTAATCTTTGACGACATCACCTCCCGACCCTCACAGTTTCAGATGGTCTTCAAGATTGAAAATGACATGTTATGCATGTTTGCACTGACAACATAGCCTAGTGCCATCTTTCTTCTTTACAGCGTATGTTTTCTTTTTGGATCCCTGCTAGGTTGTAAATCTTATACCTGCATTAATTAAATCCAATTTGAAATCAATATACCATCTAATAAAATAGAAAATGTCAACATCATGATGCTTCAATCCAAATGGTTTTTGCATCCAAGGGAAAAACACACATGTGTCGTTGCATTTTTCTCAACTTCGCCACACACTCGTAGGATATATTTCTCATCTTCAAAAGCCCACACTCATCAAAGTACATCATGTTCGGGGATTCCAAGATAGACGACCCCGAGCCTTTATGTCATCGTTCATTGGTGAAAAAGTGCCAAAAAAGCATGTTGGCGAGGAAGAGGGGAGAAAGTGAGAGGTAAACCGCAGTGAGGCGAGGTCAATCGGAGGGGAGAGCACGGGCGAGGAGCGGCGGTTGGGGAGGGGGCGAGTGACTTTACTCGCTTCGCTGGTGGACGAGTGTACCTCCAGCTAGTACAGTAGGAGCAGTACTTTTGGGTTAGGTTAGTGGGGTGTGACTAGTGGGCAAATGGGGGGCGATCGGATCGGAATATGGGATTATCATTTTCTTTGAGCCGGCGTTAGTGTGGGATAATTGTGTTTTGCGCTTTTGGTGCTGTTCTTCTGTGGTGGGCTTTGTCCCCTAGGTCTTTTGGATGGTTCCGTTTTGTTTTGTTTCTTCCGTGTTTCTGCTGCGGATGGTTTGGAGGATTTGAATCTGGGAGGAGGCAAAGGTCTAGAGGAGGATGATGGCTCTCGTGTGGTCGCTGGAGTTGTGGTCACTGTTGTGAGGGTTGTGGAAGAGATGTTAGGTGTCGTGTGGCTGTCGACTTGACCTGCATGCCATTGTTCTTACATTCCATGGTAGCACCACAGTACTTGGACAAGTGTAAGCAATTCGGTTCGTTCTAGCCCGCGAATAACGACTCGATTTGTCGCACAATTTTCTAACCGTGCGACAAGTCTCAGTCTCGCTCTCTCGCTACGGGCTACTCTTGGGGGTTCTCCTTCTCCTGGTGTTTGTTTCCTCCTTACGAAAACCGGTTTGTTTCTTCCTACTATGCTTCATATGACTTTTGAACATGGTGTGTTCCCATATGCCTCCAATTCTTATTTCGAAACAGATTGACTGACTCAACCACATTGTTTTGTCTTCAGTGCTCTCTGGCTCGGGAGCCTCGATTCCCACCGTGTTTGTTTGGTTGTGTGTACCGTCTTGGTAACATAGTTAGAGGCCACAAGTAGACACCCCGGAGGAGTGTGCCTTTTATAAAGGCAGATCATGTTTACACGAGGGAATGTTGGTAAGTGCATTAACTATCCATCCATTAATTTGTTAACCAAGTCTTAGAGCCTACTCCGCACTTGAGACATAATTTTCCTTCTACAAAGAGATTTGGCTACACACGTGTGCTCTGCTACATTGTCCGGGCTTTCCCTAGCCTTTACACTTGCCACTAATTTGTCGAGCTGATGGGAGAGAGTGTGTTCATAGCCTGTACGAAACGACAGACATGCTCAATGCTATAGCCACATATATTGTCTGAAATTTGTGGAAGCGGCAAAATGCTCAAATCTTCTGCGACAACACCTCCCCGCCCTCGTAGTTGAAGATAGCCTCCAAGATAGAAATGACAAGACATGCCCGTTTGCATTGACAAAATAGCCTATTCTTGTATTTCTTCTTTGTAGTCTTTGTTTTCTTTTGCGGAATTTTCTTGGTTGCAAATCTTATGCCCACGATAATTAAATCTAATTTGAAATCAATAAACTATCTAAGAAATTAGAAACTCCCAACAACGCGGTGGCTGCTTCGCACTTGGATCTCGTGTGGTCACATTACTGGAAACAGATAATTTGCCATTAGTCAGATCTTTGCTGTCTGCTAGCGGATGGCAAAGAAGGTCTTTGGAGTCTGCTTTAAAAAAACGGACGGCAAAGAACGGGCTGACGATAAAGACCGTATTTGCCATCAGCCAAATCTTTGTCGTCTGCTGGCAGACGGCAAAGAGGTAGGCAGGGCCCAATGGAGGTCCAAACACTGATGGCCCACCAACCCCACCTCTTTGTCATCCGCCAGCGGATGGCAAAGATTTAACTATGTAACGGCCGTTCTCTCGCCTCCCCTCTCTATGTTCTCTCTCTCCCAAGACCCCAATGCGCGCCGCCAGTCAAAACGCCCCTGACCCCCACCGCGCCTCCGACCGCACACCGCCGCCCCGTACCCCGCCGCCGCCCCCAACTGCCCCCGTCCCCGACCACACGCCACCCCGGCCCGCCGCCCGTTGCCACCGCCGCTCCTACACGCCGCCCTGGCCCGCTGGTCCCCCCCCCACCCCCCCCCCCCCCCCCCCCCCCCCCCCGCCCCCCGCCCTCCCCCCCCCACGACGCCCTGCCGCTCCGGGTTGCCCGGCCCTCCCACCGCCCCGGCCTCCCCAACGCCCGTCGCCCCACCGCCCGACCTGTCGGCGTCGGCCTCCTCCACCTCCCCCACTCCGGTAAGCCCCCTCCCCCTCTTTTTTTCAGTTTAGTTTATAGTTTATTTAGGTTAGGTTTAGTTTAGTTTAAGTTTAGTTTAGTTAAAGTTTAGTTTAGATTTAGTTTGGTTTAGGTTTAGTCTAGGTTTTTTTCTTCTATTTTTTAGGTTTAGGTTTATATTTAGTTTAGTTTAGGCTTAGTTAATAAGAGAGAAGAAAGATGAAAAAAAAGAAAATAATAATAAGAAGAAGAATAAGAAGAAGAGGAAGAAGAAGAGGAGGAGGAGGAGGAGGAGGAAGAAGAAGACGAAGAAGAAGAGGTTAGGGGTGCGTCCGTGCCGACAGAACCGGGCACTACAAGAAATATGTCAACTAGTGACCTTCTGTCAGTGACCCTGGAAGAATTGGTCATAGATCTATGACCATTTCAGACCAATTGGTCAAAAACTGTTCGGGGGGCTCCAAACCCTAAACTATAACGACCATTTTGGTCACAAAGGTCGTAATTTCCTTACACGAAATGGTCATAAAGCAGATAGCACTGGTCTGCTGCCTTATTTCTAGTTGATCATGACCAATATAGATGGTCATAACCTTGTAAATTGTGGTGAGTTGCTATGACTAGGCGCCACCTCATCAGTTTTGCCTATGTGTCATGTCCATGTGGCAGTTTTTGCCCTAGGTTGTGAAGCAACCTATATTTCTGTCATTCCCAAAATTTCCAAACAAATCTCATAAATTCTTTGGGTCATATCTTCATAAAATATGTAAAAAAACCTTCCTTTCCTAGTTCAAAAATAATTAAAAAATATTCATTTTCCTATTCTGTTCAGAAAAACACTTTGTGAAGGAAGTACCACTTTGGCATGTCCAAATGGTATCCATTTTCTATAGTGCTTTCCTATGCCGAAATAACCATCCTCCACCAAATTCCAGCTCAATCCATTCATTATTTTGAGCCCAGCTTCAACATTCGTATTTATGTCCAGTGTGGTACTTTGCAAAGCAAGTACCACCTAGGGTCCTCCTTTTGAGCTGAAAATTTGTGAAGACGGTCTTCTTAGTAACTGATCATCCTCAGCCAAAGCTCACAACATTAGCCATGTGCATTTCCCGTACCGCTAATCAAACACTTGGCTGCTTATTCATGTTTGAGCACCAATCGGTCTCGTCGTGAGAATCTTATGTTGTGATTTTCTTCCTGGCACCTACCTGGGGAGTTCCCAACCCACTAGACATGCCTAGGCCGCCCAGAACACATGGCAACGCCACAGTCACGCGGTGACCACGCGGCGGGCATGCTAGTTTACGCACTCTAGAGTTGGAGCCCTCGGCCACCGTCCAAACCTCGACGTATCACCACCAAACCATGTATTTATGATTAAATAGGTAATTATGTAACTAGAAATGATTTTTGGAAAAAATAAATAGCAAACTATGAGGCGGCTGCAGTTCAAATTTGACCCGCTTCCAACTGAATCGGCGGGAATTTGTCTTTTTCACCAGAGGTGGATCAAAACTTTTGACACCCAACCATTTTGTCAATTGTGCATTATTTATGGCCTAGTATTTTATAAAATTGATTAGATCCAATTTTGCAACAAATATATGGTAGGTCCTTCACAAAAAAACTCA
The DNA here is from genome assembly GCF_003073215.2 of Triticum urartu. Lineage (NCBI taxonomy): Eukaryota > Viridiplantae > Streptophyta > Magnoliopsida > Poales > Poaceae > Triticum > Triticum urartu. The sequence continues at coordinate 694,820,476 of NC_053024.1, forward strand.
TTTTGGGCTCTCGAAAAATGAAAAATGTTTATTTTTGCAAAAAAACTCGTTTCTCACTACACCTTTTTGAAGATATTTATCTTTTTTCATGTTTGTTATTTTTTCTGAAAACTCGTTCACATTTTGGTGACACAATGAGAAGGTTTTCTATTTTCTTTTTGAATTTCTCAGGTCATAAAATAGCTGACATGATTTTAACATATTATTTTTAGACAACTATGACCAATTTAGATGGTCATACACTAGTAGAAAAAGGGTCAAATGTGAAGCACATTAGTGCCGGTTTGAATTTGAGCCGGCACTAATGTGTGCATTAGTGCTGGTTCCAACGGCTAGCCGGCCGCTCTCATTAGTACCAGTTCGTGGCGAACCTTTAGCACCGGTTCGTGCCACGAACTGGTACTAAAGTGAGTGGTGGCAGGATGCTGTCAGTCCGGGGCCCCTCCAGCACCTTTAGTACCGGGTCGTACACGAACCGGTACTAAAGGTCGCCCTACATAGACCCTTCGTCCACCCGAACTCGCTCTGTTCTTCCCCTTTCCCCTCTCCTCTCTGTTCTTTTCTCTCTTCCTCTCAAGCTCATCACACATTTTGCCCAAAATTTATCAAGATTTGAAGGCCCCCATCCATTCAAATGATCACAAAGGTTAGCAACTTTGTCCTTTCATCTCTCATTGCTAGATTAGCTCGTGCAATGCTTTATATAGTGATTGATTTTCGAGTTTAGTAATTTGGGAGGAATTATATATATGTGCTAGTATTTGATTTATATGCAATTTGAGGTCAAAAATAACACTTAGTTTGCATATGTAGGTGTGGTTTACTTAGTACCTTCTAAATCTCCGCCGTAACCACCGTCGATCGCTCGCAACATCCCGTCGCCGGCACCACCTTGTGGTGAGCCTCTTGTTCATGAAGTTTTATATAAAAAATTGATGTTTGTGTGATTTGGATATATAGTTACTCGTATAATTATCTTACCCATACGTTGTTTGTTATACATAGTGCCATGTTTTTGATATCCGTCCCCATCGGCCCTCGTCCGGGTTATGATTCGGATGTGGTATATTCTCTTTTAAAAGTATTCATTGCATTTCGTGTTTATGACAAATTATGCCCATCAAGTTGACATAGATATTTGTATGTAGGAGGTAGTTGGACCGGAAATTCCAACCGACCCTATTGTCGAGAGGTTAAATTTAGTTGAAAGAGAAAACGAGGATTTGAAGGAAAAATTGAAAAGAATTGAGGGGGAGAAGATGGAATTGGAGTTGCATGTTGCCGATGTCGTCGATGATCACAAGATTAAGATGGAGAAAATGCGCTTGAAGATTAGAAAGATTAGAAAATATGCCATTCATAGTGAGGCCTGGTATCATTATGCTGTTGGATCAATTGTTACCTTAGTTGCGATCTTGATCGCATTTGTTGTTGCATTTAAATTCTTTAGCTAGAGAGTTATTTGATTGTTGCATTTAAGTGTTGTATGATCTTTATGTATGAACTTTATGTATTGTATTAATTTGGTGTTTTCGGTGCTGTGTATTGAAGATGAGCCGGCAAGGATGTACGATGACCGATACTCTCCCGAGTTCATTAATGGCGTGCATACTTTTCTGCTTGCGGCTGAGGCAAACAAGCGGGCGGATGGTTTTATGCCTTGTCCATGTGTTGGCTATAAGAATGGTCACAATTACTCTACGTCAAGAACCATTCACGTCCACCTGTTTGAGTCCGGTTTCATGCCCCACTATAATGTTTGGACCAAGCATGGAGAAAGAGGGGTTATGATGGAAGACAATGAAGAAGAAGAGGACGACGACAGCTATCCTGGCCATGGGTTCCCTGAATACGATGATACAACAATGAGGGAAGAAGCTGAGCTGGTAATGCGGGAAGAAGCTGAGCCGGCAATGCGGGAAGAAGCTGAAGAAGAGGCATCGGATGAGCCCGTTGATGATCTAGGTCGGGCCATTGCCGATGCAAAGAGAAACTGCGCAAGGGATTTGGAGAAGAAGAAGTTGCAGCGCATGTTAGAGGATCACAAAAAATTGTTGTACCCGAATTGCGTAGGTGACAAGAAAAAGCTGGGCACCACACTGGAATTGCTACAATGGAAGGCAGAGAATGGTGTATCTGACAAGGGATTTGGAAAGTTGCTGGTAATGATAAAGAATATGCTTCCAAAGGACAATGAATTGCCCGAGAGTACGTACGAAGCAAAGAAGGCTATCTGCCCTCTAGGGTTAGAGGTGCAGAAGATACATGCATGCCCTAATGATTGCATCCTCTACCGTGGTGAGTACGAGGATTTGAACGCTTGCCCAGTATGCGATGCATTGCGCTATAAGATCAGCCGCGATGACCCTGGTGATGTCGAGGGCGAGCGCCCTAGGAAGAAGATTCCTGCCAAGGTGATGTGGTATGCTCCTATAATACCACAGTTGAAACGTTTGTTCCAAAACAAAGAGCATGCCAAGGGGATGCGATGGCACAGAGAAGACCGTAAGAAAGACGGAAAGTTGAGAGTACCCGCTGACGGGTCGCAGTGGAGAAAAATCAAAAGAAAGTACGGGAACGAGTTTGCAGATGACGCAAGGAGCGTATGGTTTGGTCTAAGCGCAGATGGCATTAATCCTTTTGGGGAGCAGAGCAGCAACCATAGCACCTGGCCTGTGACTCTATGTTTGTATAACCTTCCTCCTTGGTTGTGCATGAAGCGGAAGTTCATTATGATGCCAGTGCTCATCCAAGGCCCTAAGCAACCAGGCAATGACATTGATGTGTACCTAAGGCCATTAGTTGAAGAACTCTTACAACTGTGGAATGGAACAGGTGTACGTGCGTGGGATGAGCACATGGGGGAAGAATTTGACCTAAAGGCGTTGCTGTTTGTGACCATCAATGATTGGCCTGCTCTCAGTAACCTTTCAGGACAGACAAACAAGGGATACCGCGCATGCACGCACTATTTGGACGATACCGACAGTATATATTTGGCTAATTGTAAGAAGAATGTGTACCTGGGACATCGTTGATTTCTTCCGAGCAGGCATCCCGTAAGAAAGAAAGGCAAGCATTTCAAAGGTGAGGCGGATCACCGGACGAAGCCTCTCCACCGTACTGGTGCTGATGTACATGATATGGTTAAGGATTTGAAGGTGGTCTTTGGAAAGGGTCCTGGTGGACAACCTGTTCCGAATGACGCTGACGGACGCGCACCCATGTGGAAGAAGAAATCTATATTTTGGGACCTGCCCTATTGGATAGACCTAGAGGTCCGCTCCGCAATCGACGTGATGCACGTGACGAAGAATCTTTGTGTGACCCTGCTTGGCTTCTTGGGCATGTATGGGAAGACAAAAGATACACCTGAGGCACGAGAGGACCAGCAACGTATGCATGGAAAAGACGGCATACATCAGGGTCATGCAAGCTATGCTCTTACCAAAGAAGAGAAGGAAATCTTCTTTGAATGCTTGCTCGGTATTAAGGTACGGTCTGGCTTCTCGTCGAATATAAAGGGAATAATAAACATGGCAGAGAAAAAGGTTCAGAACCTAAAGTCTCATGACTGCCACGTGATTATGACGCAACTGCTTCCGGTTGCATTGATGGGGCTTCTACCGGAAAACGTTCGATTAGCCATTGTGAAGCTATGTGCATTTCTCAATGCAATCTCTCAGAAGGTAATCGATCCAGAAATCATACCAAGGTTAGAGAATGATTTGGTGCAATGTCTTGTCAGTTTCGAGTTGGTGTTCCCACCATCCTTCTTCAACATCATGACTCACGTCCTAGTTCACCTATGCGAAGAGATTAACGTTTTGGGTCCTGTATTTCTACACAATATGTTCCCCTTTGAGAGGTTCATGGGAGTATTAAAGAAATATGTTCATAACCGTGCTAGGCCAGAAGGAAGCATCTCCAAGGGCCGTCAAAATAAGGAGGTCAGAATTTTGTATTGACTTTATTCCTGACCTTAAGCCGATTGGTGTTCTTGAATCGCGGCATAAGGGCAGACTGGATGGAAAAGGCACGCTAGGAGGGGAACAAATAATATGTATGGACGGACATTCTCTCACTGAAGCACACTACACAGTTCTACAGAATTCCACCTTGGTGGCTCCGTATATGGATGAACACAAGAATTTGCTACGCTCCAAACACCCGGAGCGGTCTGATCACTGGATTACACGTGAACAAACCAGGAGTTTCGCCAGCTGGTTGCAGACACGTACCATGCATGACGCCTCTATTGAAGATGACATGTACTTGCTGTCCCAGTTACCATCTTCGAATATAATGACTTTCAAAGGGTACGAGATAAATGGTAATACATTTTACACGATCACCCAAGATAAGAAGAGCACCAACCAAAACAGTGGTGTCCGCTTTGATGCAGAAATGAAGACGGGAAAGGAAACATATTATGGTTATATACAGGACATATGGGAACTTGACTATCGACGTGGTTTGAAGGTCCCTTTGTTTCGATGCAAATGGGTCAATATGACACGAGGCGGGGTAACGGAAGACCCGCAGTACGGAATGACAACAGTGGATCTCAACAATCTTGCATATGCAGACGAACCATTCGTCCTAGCCAATGTTGTGGCACAGGTTTTCTATGTGAAGGACATGTCTACCAAGCCGAGAAAAAAAAAGATAAGGAAGCGAATGCATCGTACGATGAGCCAAAGCGGCACATAGTTCTTTTTGGGAAGAGAAACATCGTGGGAGTGGATGACAAGACAGACATGTCAGAAGATTATGAAAAGTTTGATGAAATTGCTCCATTCACAGTGAATATTGACCCGAGCATCCAGTTAAATGATGAAGATTTTCCATGGCTACGGCGCAAAGGGACACACGCGAAGAAAAAGTTTCACACCCAAAGATCTAGGATGTGATCGGCTTCACTATCATCACTTTCTTCTGTGTTTCACACCTAGGAGGGAATCTCTGTAATAGTTAGGGTAGCTAGTTATGTGTTTGGGCATTTGAAACGCGAAGAAACTTTATGCGCAAACAAACTGGATGCACTTCGTGTACAAAATGGACAATCTCTTTCGAAGTATCAGGGTTTCGGACGAAAACTCATCTGTTACAAAGGCATTTCATTTTTTAAATAACCTAAGCATTACCAAATTGAATATAATGATAAAACACACTAATATTAAACATAAGAAAAAAGAATCACTGAAAAATCTATTTTCAAAGTTAAGTTATTCACAAACTAGTGATTCACAGAAATTTCAAATAATTCAAAATTTAAACTATTCAAATTTGAAAACTACGGGCACTGACAGAAAGTTTGTAATTTTTTGTGCCTAAAGCAAAAATATTCACAAAGAAACTCTAAATACAGCAAAAAACAACTCAAAAATAAATAAAGCAAAAAAACAAGAAAATAAAAAGCCCGTCTACTGGACCAAAGCGGCCTGCATACGACTAGAAACCCAACGTGTTGTTGGGCCAGGATGCAGGCCCGCAAATGCCCTGTAGGCCCACAGGGCAGCACAGAACAGGTAGGCCTAGTAGGTCTGCTTTGGAGAGGAGCTCGACAGAGCTACCACACTGGGGCTTATAAAGCAGTGCGGACGCCCCTCGGCTAGCGAGGTGAGACTAAACTTGCCGCACCGCACCTGCGCCAGCACACTCCCTTTAGTACCGGGTTGTGGCTCCAACTGGTACTAAAGGGGGGGGGGGTCTTTAGTACCGGTTGGTGCCACCACCCGGTACTAAAGGGGTGCGCTTCCCGCCGCTTCGCCTGGCCAAAAGAGACCTTTAGTACCGATTGGTGGCTTCAACCGGTACTAAAGGTGTTTTCTATATGAGAGAACACTTCGAAAAATTTCATCAGTTTACTTCTCCACTTCCCTCTGCTTCATCGCCGCCGCCCAGTCCCGCGCCGTTGCCACCCCCGTCGCGCCATCCCCGTCGACTCCGCGCCGCCCCTGTCCTCATCGCGCCGCCTCCGTCACGCCATCCGCGTCGCCGGCCCGTCCCCGTCCCCGCACCGGCCCGCGTCCACGTCCCCGCACCTGTCCGCGTCGCCATCGCCTCGACCTCTCGCCCACGCTGTGAGCCCCTGTCCCCCCTCTCCTCCCTCCAATCGAAGCCGCCGCGCCGCCGACGCCGTCGCCTTGGCTCGCCGTCGCCGTCGCCTCTGCACACACATACATACACAAACACACACATACACACAAACACACACACAATGTTTTTAGTTTTTAGTTTTTCTGTTTTTAGTTTTTAGTTTTTAGTTTTTTTCCTATTTTTCTGTATTAATGTTATAGAAATGTTAGTTATATATAGAAATGTGTTAGAAATGTTAGTTATATAGAAATGTTAGTTTTTTCTGTATTAATGTTATAGAAATGTTAGTTATATAGAAATGCTAGTTTTTTCTGTATTAATGTTATAGAAATGTTAGTTATACAGAAATGTTAGAAATGTTAAAGAAAAATTAGTTATACAATTTTAGTTATAGAAATGTTAGAAATCAAAATCCAATCATTTAAAAAATGTTACTTTTGCGGCATATAGTATTTGTTGTCGACGATGCCCGGCCGGCATCCTCGCCGTCGACCCGTTCGTGACGACGTCCTGCTTCAGAGGACCCATGTCCGGGACTGGGCTCTGCCGGGCTGGCACTGGGAGGTTCTACCTTCTGGGGCGCGACGCTTGGTGAGGAACCCAGCCCCGGGTCCCATCGTCGATCCTGATCTGCTTTGGTGGTGTTCGCGTGGGCCACTTTCGGTGCGGAGGGAGCCGGCCCCGCCGGAGGTGGTACGTCGCTGTGTCAGGGAGGAGGACGAGCACGCCCATCGCTACATGGCTGCTATGGACGTCAGGTTCTCCAATACCTAGCAGGTTCTTTTGGGAGATCACCCGAGCTATGATCCAGTGATGGTTCCTTCTCTTTGGGTGTCCACCGCCCGCACCTCAGGAACCGCGAGTGGCCTAGATTACTCTGTAGTATTCGATCTTTATTAGCTTGCTAGCTAGCTAGCTAGTGATGTATTCAATATTATATCTATTATTCGAGATGATGTATTCGAGATTATATCTATTATTCGAGACGACGTATTCGAGATTATATTCGATGATGCTTATTATGTACTATGATTGATTCAGTTTTTCCTTATTAATTGATTGCATCCATGCATTGTAATTTGAATATATTTCTTTTGGATTAGTTAAATAAAACCTATGGCGGACAATACCGGCAGAGAGGGAGAAGAGGCCCTGTTCAATATCATACGCAATCCTCGCGGGCCAGATGATGATCAGAATGAAGAAGATTATGACGGCTCTGAATATCTAAACAACACCGGGGAGGGTGATATGATATTCGATCGCGACGACCGAATTGATGAAGTCATGAACTATGAACATGACAAAGAAAATGTTGATCTTGAAACAACAAAGACTGGCGAGGTATATATATTTATATAAGCAGGCATCTGGTGATCATCACATGTTTTAAATGACTTGAAGATATATTAACGAATCGATCTTTCTTCTTTCAGCCATCCGGATCGAGCAAATCTTCAGGCAATAGGAAACGAGGCCCGAACAAAAAGTTGAAGGCGGGCGTAAAGTACAATATCGAGGCCATCAAACCTAATGGCGAACCATTAGCGCCTAAGAAGATTGCGAACAAGTTCATTCGTCAGTGCGGAGTTCTTGTGAAGGAACAACTCCCGATCTCCCTTCAAGAATGGAGAGAGCCAACAAAGCCACGTCCAAGAGTTACTTTTGTCGACGACAGACAAAAAAGTTCTGCTTTGGGAAACGCTCATGGAACATTTCAGCCTACCAGATCATTTCACAGATGCAGATGTGGAGAAAGTCAAGGACGCTACTCTTAGGAAGATGGCGGTTGCATTCAACAACCACAAGAATCGTGAATGGGCCAAGTACGTCAAGGGAGGAAGGAAGACTCCAGTATTTGAGGGAACACTAGAGAAGCAAAGTGCTCATTGGGACGATTTCGTGAAATTCAAGGATTCAGAATTATCTAAGGAACGGTCGAGAATAAACAAGGCCAATGCCGCAAAAAAGGATAAGTTCCATAAGCTGGGGCCAGGTGGCTATGCGGTGGGAATGCCTAAGTGGGATAAGTCTGAGAAAGAGATGGAGGATGCAGGTGTCACTCCAGAAACATTGAGCTGGCCCCCCAGGTGCAGGACTTGGTTCTATGCGCATGGGGGCAGTTGGACCCAAAGACAGGCAAAGTTTCGAAGAAGGCATGTCTGGAAGGAGCCGAAGATAAGCTACTTGTTGCAATAGAAGAGGCTCGATCAGGGGTGTTCCAGCCCAACAGAGAGAACGACGAGCTTACGTGTGCCCTGGGAAATCCTGAACACCCGGGAAGAACACGAGGCATGGGCGCTATTCCGTGGTATGAGGGGTTTTCGGACTGGAGCGCCGACTATAGAACCCGTGCGAGAAAGAAGATTGCGGAGGAGAAGAAGAGGAAGATGGAGGAGGAGCAGAGGAAGCTAGACTATGAACGCCTTCAAGGCCTAGAATCAGCGGACGCGGACTTGGCAGTCAAATTCCAGCGGCAGCAGGAGCAGATCGACTCACTTAGCCAGCAAAGGGGGTCTCAGCAGCTGCAGCAGCTAGCGGATGATCCAGCATTGGATAGCACTGTCCCATCCATGCCGAGAAGCAGCGTGGGTTCCGCCCCGGGCGACGCATTGCTGGATAGCTACCCAGTGGATGACATCATGGAGAACACTAACTGCGGGCTACACTTCAAAATGAAGAACATATCCATGAAGGTGGCGGACGCCCTTGCTTTTACAAATCCCCCCGAGGCAACCTTCCATTGCAACCCGACTCCAGCGGGCTATGCTTGTGTCTTAGTTGATGAGGTGGTGGACCAATAGTCGGGGCTAGAGCTTGACATTCCTGGAGGTGACGATGAGCACACACTAGGAGAGGCCAACCATCGTATCATCCTATGGAGAAAGGATTACATCATCTTTCGAAGGCCACCGACGCCGCGTCATCCGACTCCTCGTCGAAGTCCGCCACCAAGTCAGCAGACTCCCGCTCCTCCAAGTCCACCAAAGCGTCAGGCCACTCCTCCTCCAAGTTCGGCACAGCTTCAGGCCACTCCTCATCCAAGTCCGGCACAACTTCAGGCCACTCCTCCTCCTCCAACTCAGCCACGTCAGCCGTCTTCGCCGCCTCAGCAATCACGGAAGAGAGCCGCCTCAGCTATGGTGCGTAGCAGTATAAGTCGAGGTATTACTGGAGGTACATGCGGAGGCAAGCGATTTCAATATGGTCCAAGCCTCGCGCCTCTTCCGTAGAGGCCTTACGACAAATCTGAGGAGGAAAACATAGCCATATCAAAGGCCGAGGTGGAAGCCCATTTTGCACCGAAACCGCCACCACCGCCAAGGGAGAAAGTGCCTGAGGAAAAGATTGACCACTTCATTCGTATGGCTAGAGCACCAGCTCCCAAGCCTGTTGACACAGACTATGAGCGCCACATCAAGAAGTTAAATCGAGTACGTCTACAGAAAGAGGCGAGCTCGAGCTCGAGCAAATCAGCTGGCAAAAGGAGCGGTAAAACCGTTCCCCAGCTGGGAGAACAGGCGGCGCAATCAATCCCCCCGCATGTTGTGCCAACAACACATGAGATTAGGCGCGCCCAATATTATTGTGGGCAAACCGTTAACGTTCCCAGGCTGGGCGATGTGGTAATAACCGAGGAGCATATTGAGCAGGCTGAAACGCTCATGATCACTGTTGGACAACTCCTCGATATCGAGCCCATGTCTCCGACTAGAGAGGAGGAAATAAAACAGAAATATGTCCGGGGCCAACCTTTGGTCGAGCCAGACGAGGTCAAGAAGCTCCCAACGAGAATGTATGAATTGCATCAATGGTACATGAACATTACCAAGATTTCCAATCGAGAGTCCCTCATGGTGAATGTCAAGAAGGATCATTACTACCATGAGACAGCTGTGTCCGTTGAGTATTTAGAACTATTTCAGCTATACAATCAAGACGCACTCGACAAATCTATCGTCAGTTGCTATTGTCTGTAAGTGATTTCTTTCTGTAATTTAAGTCTCAAGCTAGCTGTAGTGATCATTTTGATCAATCATTACCTGTAATTATCCTCACTATATTCTTTTCTGTGGTATTATGCAGGATAAAGATTTATGAAATGAAAAAAGGTGGACGCTATGGCATTGGGTTCGTTGACCCAAATATCATTAATGAATACACATGGAAATTAGATCCATATTATGAAAAAAGTGTAGAGGAAAGCATGCTAGAGTTCTTCAAGCGCCTCAAATACAATGAAGATATACTACTTCCTTACAACTTCGAGTGAGTCACACTGTCTTGTACTACAAATTCTGTTTTTGCCTACTAGCTAGCTACATGTTTTTGCTTACATATACCCGCTTAATTAAGACATGCAAACGTGTGTGCATGCAGATTTCACTGGATCTTGTTAATCATTAAAGTGTGTGCATGCAGATTTCACTGGATCTTGTTAATCATTAAAGTTGATGAAGGAACAGTTGAAGTACTAGACTCACTACTTAAGAAAGCAAGTGACTACACCATCGTGAAGGGGATAGTCAACAGGTAATTTCAATCATTATTAACTATATCTCGGCCTATTTAATTAGTTCATCATTTCCTGATAACAACTCTTTAATAACTCATTTATTCATTTTCTTTGTCGGCGGGCAGGGCTTGGGCAAAGTTCATCAGGGCCACTCCAGGCCCATGGAAACAAAATCTGAAATGGTATCACCCAGGTAAGTAATTAAGTAGTACTAGCTAGCTGCCATCTCTTTAATTATCATGCTGGATTAATTATTATCTGATCAAATAATCTGTGTGCATACTACGTTTGCGAGAACATTCGCATGATGGCGTTCGAAAGGAGCAGATCTCAAAGACAGGAGTGGTACGTTTGTCAGAACACTATTCACAATTTTTACACCATTATCGATATCTAGTCACACAACTAATACACATGCATATTGATCTCCTTCTTAACAGTTCAAAGAGGTGCGGGAGAAGCTCCTAACCCTTCTTAACAGTTCAAAGAGGTGCGGGAGAAGCTCCTACCAGAGGACCGGATAGAAGCAATTCAAGAGGAAATAGCGGGATTTTTGCTCGACCAGGTCATAGATCCCAAAGGAGAATACTATTACCCGCTACCGCCCCCATGAACCACTTCCAATTGTTATCGTGCTCCGAAGGCACCAATTAGGCTAATGCCACTGGCTCCGAAGGCACCAATTAGGAGAAATTGTAGATAGCTAGCTAATTGTATATATCTATATACACATGTGTGTATATATGTGTGAATTAATTAATGGTGGTTGTGAGACATTCGATGATATATATATATATACATATATTATGATCGCTTCTACTAGAAATTCTATTTATATATATGCATAACGTGTACAATATGTAGTATCGTAAAATACCAGCAAACGAAAAAGAATTAAATGGAAAACACAAAATTAAATGAAAAAGAAATCATAAACCCAAACCCCCCAACCTTTTAATACCGGTTGGTGTCACCAACTGGTACTAAAGGGCTCCATACCCCCGAAGCTGGCTCGTGCCACATGGTTGCCCTTTAGCACCGGTTCGTGCTGAACCGGTACTAGGGGGGGGGGGCTTTAGTGCCGGTTACCGAACCGGCACTAAAGGGCCTTACGAACCGGTGCTATTGCCCGGTTCTGCACTAGTGATAGCATCATACTGCATTCTGATTGGTCCGTAGACGTTTCACGCGGATCATGCATCATACGCCATCGGATGCTCGTGGATCCAACGGCTGTCCTCAACCCTTCCACACCAACCCCGAAACCCTAGCTGGTCATTTTCCATCCACCCCCCGCCTCCTTTCTTTCCCACATCCATCCATCTCCTCGTTGTCTCGCCCGACGGAGAGAGAGGGAGAGAGTTGCCTCCTTCCTTCCAGATCGCCGCTGGCACCTCCCTCCGGCGGAGTTGGCCGCCATCCATGGCCTCCCGCATGCCCCTCCCCTTCCCCCACCCAACCAAACCGCACGTCCATGGCCACATCCCCGCTCGATCTCGTCGGGAACGAGGCCACCTGCAACCACCGGCCTCCATCGATCCAAACATCCATCCATGCCCGTAGTAGCACTCCCGCCGCCCGTGCTCCTTCCCCAGCACCGCACCCCGACGCCTCCTCGTCCCCACACAGCCTGCGAGGCACCGGCCTCCCCAGATCGGATCGAGGCACCCCGCCTTCCTCTCCCTCGTCTCAGCTTTCTCCCAAGTCCGATCAAGGCAACGCCGCCACCCCCACCCACCACCGCCGACCTCTCCCCTCGCCATGCACCTCTCCCCTCGCCTTACTCCTAGGCTCCAAGGCTCGACGCTTGCGAGGCGGACGCGGTGAGGCCGAGGTGGAGGACGGGGTGCCTGTTCGGCTGCTTCCGTGCGGCCGGCGGCGAGCCGCGCACCGGGCACGCCCGCGCCCAGCTTGTCTCCTCCTCCGACGTCCCCAACCCCAAGGTATTTTCCTCTCCCGTCGTGCCCCGCGTTGAGCCCATGCGTTTCTCCTTCTCGAGCCAAGGTTCTGACGCTGTCATGCGCTCCTTTGGTGTTCTATTTTTCATGCCCGCTGATGTCGTCCGAGGCGGTCAAGGTGGTGCTGCCGGAGTCAGTGCACCAGCACTCCACCGCACACATGCGACGACGCGGGCGGCTGCTTAGGGTTCCGGCCAGATGTCGAAGGCGAGGCCCCGACCCGCCCCCAACCGTGCCGCTCCCGCCAGTGACGCCGTCTTTGCCGCGGAGTTCCAGAGTTCAAGGGCCGAATCACTGACGCCGTCAGTGACAAGCAGGTTCGACATCTTTCTCGGTTCTTTCCCCTGCATTCCTTTGGTAGCAGCACTAGTAGTATCTATAATATGCGCAGGAAATAAATAGTATCTGACTTCTAGGTCTTACAGTAGCATGACAGGCCCATATTTTTCTTATGAAAATGAACAACCACTCATTTTGGCCATGTTACAGTCACTTGGGAACATTATCGTAGCCTCTACGCATAGTCAGATAACGCAAAATATCTGCAGTCTGTCCATATTGTAAGAATCTTGGGGCTTACAATCTTTAGAATAACACCTAGCTCCATAGTTTCAGGACATCGCAACTGTTGCTCGTACCTGCTTGCTGCCAAACCACCAGACAAATAAGCGAATGCAAGCCATCAGGTGACTTGTTTATGTCTGCTTGCTGTGAAATTAGTCCATCCGCGTGGCTGTCCGGCCATGTAAAAGGAAACCTAGAAGTTTGCTCTGCGTGGAACCGGTGGGTGGGCGCTTATGGACGGATTTTGCATAGAATATCTAACTTTATTTGGGCTTGCTGATTGTTCATTTTGAGTTGGAGATGAAATTGGTTTGGGCACCATAATCTAGATTTTTATTTTTACCTTTTTGTCAAATTTGCATCGCACATTCGTTATATATATATATATATATATATATATATCAGAATGATTAAGAATCTGAAGGTAGGACTGTTTTTCACTCATCTCGCAGTTTCTGGGACGGGTGAGGATCATGAAGTGCTTTGGCTGTTCACAACTCGAGCGGACACAGTAATGGTCAGGTGCCATGGTGCCTGGTGCTTGCGTGGTGAGAAGCAACCTCTGGCTAATCCTCGGGTCATGGATGCCCTCTCACTCCCGTGCATTTGTCCCACTATACCACTGATGTAGCTCAAAGGAAACTACAAATCTTCAATCGTATGTGTCATTCCTTCATACTACTATCTCTGCCCCCTTTATCAGCCTCAGATTTGGTTGGTCCTTTGTTCGATCAAATGCACAAATCTGATTTCTTCTTGGATGTCTATGTGTGCATCTATACCTATACTAATTAGAGACTCCCAAGAAATTACCACGTTAAACAGTAATTAAGAGCCGTTCATCTTGTGGGACCGAATTATTACGGTGTAGATCTTCTAAGTTTTTTCCCACGTCAATCGGTGATTACAAACCATTCATATTGTGGGACCCAATTATTACGGTAAAGATCTTCCAACTTTTTTAGGTTAATCTAATCAAAACCAGAGAAAATCAACGGTGAAATTAATTGTGTTAAGCATCAGATCATCTCTAGCCATTAGATAATCCCACATGCAAGCCTCCTGTCAGCCTCTCGGGCATGCCTCCTATCCGCATGTATCTCACGTACACACATCTTCTCCCAATCTCTCACGTTTCTCCTTCCTCTCCCAATCTCTCACGTCTCTTATTCCTCTCCATCGCCAAAACGCCTCAAGATCATCTTGTGGCCTCTCGCTCAGGCATCCCCTTTCACGTGCAGGTCATCTCTCCATCGTGTATCAATGACCTCCTTCTTCTGCTGCCTTCCCCAGCCATCTCCCTCTCTCTATTCGGCCCTCTTATCGCCGTCAACCATGTTGCAGGTTAGCACGACATCCTCTGTCTTCTTTCTACATTATATCCCTCGCCAATCCCGATTCTATGCATTGGCTCCCCTCTCCTCCCTTGATCTCTCTTTAATTGGAAAAGATAGCAACATGGTTCTCTGCTCTCTCATTAATGGCTTCAATCCAACTCCATTGCCGCAGAAATTTCTATAGATCCGTATTTTATTTTTGATTTTTTTACCATTTTTTCAATAGTTCAGATTTGAATCGTAAGTTATGATCGACTCAACTCGCTGCCCCGTCCGCTCGCCTTCATCTGTCTACTTCCATAATCCGTCTTGCTTCGCTGCCGCCGCAATCAAACACAACCGGCTTCCTGCTCCTCGATCAAACATCTCTCTCTTGATGGCTTAATTCCAGCCAATGTTCCAATAGTGGTTTTCCCCTAATCGACGACTCATCTCAATCTATTGGTGTTGCATCAATGCAATCTTTCCAAGTTTTCACCTCGGATAGGTTATCTTTATGTGCAGTTTTCTCTATCCAAAACAATGTCCATCGTTTCATCCCAGGGTCAACAGATAGTTGCTTCCAAGATTTCTCTATATAGCAGGTAAATTTGAATATCTCTATATCTTTAGACTTTTCTCTTTCTTGATATTAGTGGTTCAGATTTGAATTTTAAGTCACAAAGACGAGTTATAATGGCTCCAATTGTAGAATAGCATGCACATAGATCTGATGAGACACAACCATGATGCCTCAGAAAAAAGGATTTAGATTACGTTACAATAGAAAATCTGACTATAAAAAATTGACATCGTAAGTTTCTGTTGCTTTCCTTCTCTAACATGGTAATATTTAATTCCATGTAATCTCAATCTCCCATGGTAAATATTTTTCTTATCTACGTAGATTACTGAATTGAAATACAGGTCGTCAAAGCTGCAGGCCATCAGCCCCTATCCCGATTTTCCATCATCTTGATGTTCGAAAGACTCAAACCAAATAAGGACAGGCTGCTATTTTAAGAGCATAATCAAAGCTTATGGCACTGGGCTGCCAGTATGCAAATTATCTCTTTAATTAGGAAAACCATAAACATGAGTCGTATTAGGCGGATTAATCAAGTATTTTACCTTTACAGAAATCCCTCACGTCCACGGTCTATGATCTTTCTCCCGGTTGTATAACCCCAGTGTTGTTACAGGCGCAGATCAAGGACATGCTCTTGCATAGCTCCTGGAAGGAAAAATATCTAGCAAATACATGCAGAACCATGACGTGAAGATATTATATCTTGCAGTCCATCAGTGGAGTATTCGTTTGAGAAATCGATCGACAAAGTAATTTGGCGGAGTTGTTGGTTTAATTATGGTGTTCCGCGATATCTTATGTCCTAACTCGGTAGCAAATAAGATAGAAGATCAGGTTTGTTCAATTTAGTAAATAAACTGTCTGTATCGGCTGCCTGTCAGACCTGTTTTCTCTTCTCATGCAGAGATCCAAAGTGGTGTTTTAATTCTGACCAGCGAATCAATGCAGTGTGTGGTATGGTGTACTGAATACTTCTGTGGAATATTTACCATATATTCCTCTTAATGCTTTTCATGTTGTTTAAAACCATATTTCAACCTACTTTTCTGAAATTAAGCATCTCTTCTTATTTTGTTGGAAAGTGGATATGTCATTTTGGAGCATTACTAGGTTTTCTATATCTACTTCTCTGCATTTCTCACAAGCAAAATATTTTTTTCAGTTAACTTCGATCTGTTCTTTCAATTTTATGCTCATGTAATGATCCAATAGAGATATGTGCATCTTGGAAGAATAAATTATGCTCTGTTCAGATGGAATTTCTTCTGATTATGCATTCAGAATTTCAATTAGGAGGCACCATAGCAGCACTTATTCCAAGCAACAAGGAAGATCGAAAAATGATGCACAAGTTAACCTCTTGGTAGTTTCTTCTTCATATATTTTTTCTACAACGTTATTTTAATGTCGCTCCTTTGCTAGATTGATGTACCATAAATAATAAAGCAATGGCATGAGTTCATTTTTTTTACAGTCTGCATATTCTGTTGTATAGTGTTGGGACTTGCTTAGTAACATCTTCTATGTACATGTATCTGTTTAGTAACACCAAGAAATTTCCAAGAGATTTATATGTACTAACTGATTCCATGGTGCTAAACCATATGTTGTTGTAGAAGATATCCATGTTATACATACATGTGCAGACTTTACAACACACACATCGTGAGTAGATAAGTTTCAGTCTCTATTTCCTTATTTAAGCAGAATATATGGCCTTACATGCATCTATTTCCAATCTCATATAATCGAAAGAATCATGTTATATGATCTAATACCTTAGAAAGAAAATGAAGGGATGAGGGTATGCCCTAATTAATTCTAAAATCACATTCGATAACTAATGTCTTTCTTTTATCGTGATGAGATGATTATGAAGAAATCCTTTGTACGTACACTTTGGTTGCTCTCTACTTTACGCATGTCAAATTTAACTCAGAGGTTTCATATGCATGACAGATTTAATGACATCAAATTTTATCAAGCCATCAAAAGCATAGTTGGAAAGTCATTAATTTGTAATTTCGGTCATCTTTTAAGTAGGGCCATACTTGGCTGAAATTGGCGCAACAGTTCATTATTCACGGCAACTCTTATTTCTTTTTTATTTTCAGGTGAGGACAATTACTTAATGGACGGAAAATAGGTTGTTTATCTATATAGATGGCGCTACTTGAAATTATTATTTGTAAGTATTAAATGACATTCCTTTGGTGTATATGTACATTCTTTATTATGCATCACTTCAAGAATTAATTGAAATTATTTTTGTACACAAATTGATATTGGTTGGAAAGACCACATGAGCCTTTTTATTTTTTTGACAAGGTTGGCATAATGTTCAAGTTTAGAACTTCTGCAATTACACAAAGAAAACGTATTGTTCATCGTTTGCAAATATTTATTGATAGATGCTAACAGATTTCTGCCCTATTTATATATGAGATCATGGTTCAATATATTTCTGAAATTTCTAAGATCACCCTAATATCTTTGATAATTGGTCCATAATTTTCTATCTTCTAAATAAATATTGCTTCCATGGATTATTGTAGGCCGAACAAACTAATTTCCTGCACCATTTGTACTAGATTTCCCAAATGCAAAATGAGGTATCAATATATTCGGTGAATGTGTTAAACTATTACAAAAAATGATCATGTTGAACGGTTAATTTTTGTAATCTTACAGCTACTTTTTATATTTTTATTATATGCATATAATATATCATAAATTATGCAATATTTGTTTCTTCTTTCTGACACTGAGCGAGTGTATTGGAACTTTGAATGCTCCGTACAAAGGGTCATAGGGAGCTTTTGGAGGTCAGGGAGAAGTGTGTGTGGCCACTGTGCGCAAGCATTCTGTAGATGAAGTAGTTCCGTTTTAGCATTACTTCAACTTTGAGTTTCTAATTAACTTCTTCTTTTCCATCGCAAATGTGTGTACTCAAGATGGAAACTCACATATAGAACTGAATGTAAATAACAAGCCCGTGCGAATGCACGAGTTGGCGACTAGTTCTCTTAATTCTTTGATTAATGAAAGCAAAATACTGAAAATGTGCATGTTATGACTGGCCAATACACTAAGAAATAATAATGCTGTGCAACTTTATCAAGGATCGATTAGTTAGTTACTGGGAAGCATTATCGAATGTTGTTCTTCCCTGCTCTTACCGGTGTCCTTTTAATTCCGTATGAGTTTTTGTAGTTGAAGGAGTACATTCTGTGCAGCCGGAGGCGTACGAGTTCAAGATCGGCGACCAGTTTTTTCGGAGGCATATATAGTACTGCATTATAAATAAGTGTGTATGTCGTTGGTCTATTTAGTTTGTATGCTGCATCATATATAGTACTGCATATCATATATAGTACTGCTAATTAGTTTGTATGTTGTTGACTTAGCTTGACCCAGAACATATCATATAGTACTGCATTATAGTACTGCAAGATCGGTGAGAGAGAGGCATAGTCTAATTGCAAATCCATGTGTGTGGATTTCTGTCTTATTGGAATATGTTTACTACATATTGGAATATGCTAAATGCTATTGCCTGATATAATATAAGTATGAGCTACAACTTTATGCATATTTGTTTTGTATTTTTTATAAATGATGATAGTTTGTGCAAGATGTTCACATGTTATTTTATTTTTTGACTAAATTCTCTTATGCCCTTGACTTAGCTTGACCCAGAACAGCAACATCCTTGATGCGCGTACTGACCTTCACCTCGTTCTTTCTCTCGCAGACTCGAAGGAGACCATACGCAAGGCACCTCCTCTTCGGTTGTGAGAGTGTCCAGGGGTCGTGGGTGCGGCTAATGCCTATGTATGTGGCCGCACTTGACGCTGCCCTCTCTTTAAGGGCACATATCATTTTTTATAACTCTGCTATCTTTTCCCAAGTCTTTATTATCTTGCCTAGCCTTGTACTGATATGTATTGTTTGATGCTAATTACCCAAGTTAGTGCATGATGTTAAGGATAACCTGAGAACACTTGCCTAAGTTTATAAGTTATGACATGTGACAGTTCAAACCTGATTTGCTGCTCTTTCAATGCTTTTGCTGCTGTACTGTGCTTCTCTAGTTGTTTGAATGCTTCTGCTACTAGCCTGCTAGACTGCTACTAGCTTGAATAGGTGTGCACTTGTGCTGCTTGTGTTGCTGCTGCTAATTTAATGCTTATACTCACGCCGTTGTTGATTAAATTCTTATGTTGTTGTTGCATGCTCATTCTATTGATTCAATGCTTTAGAAATTAATTGAAATGAACCTGATTCAATGCTAACGATTTCTCCAACTTGCCAAAATTGTCATAATTGTCTCCTGCCTTGTGATGTTAGTCTCTGTGCACTTACTACTATTGTTAGTTGAATGGATGGTCGTGGTAGTAGAATAGGAATTTTCTTTAGGTTAGCGTTATAGTGATGTTCATTTCATTACCTAAACTTTGTACCAATGTACCATGCAGGTATGTATAGATTATTATTGTAGAACAACATCAGGTTAATCTGTTGCATTCAAGTTGTTGGAAGTTTTGTTATGCCATGCTTAGTGTTTACTGAATTGGGGCATTTGGGCATGTATGTATAAATTTTAGCCTCTTGAGAGAATATTATTTACTTCCAGTGTATTTCACTAATAAATTATCTGGATCAGGATCTAATGTTGTCGAGGTTGCTGCTGCTGTGACAGAAGATCAGAAGAAGCTTGGAGATGCGCGCCATAGTTTTAGTTGATGTTGCCACCAAGTTTTGGTGCTTGTGTATCTGTTTTTGATTGTATGTGCACTTGTTGGACGTGCAAACGTGTATGTGAAAGCACAAGTGCTCCCTAGGTGGTTTTGATAATTGATGGCAACATATCTCTTGTTGGACTAACATTTCTATCTAGCATGTTTTAGATAAGTTCAACAATGGAGTGGCATGGACTAAAGGTTGTGGGAACTCCTTCAAGATGCTAAGGACAAAGGATTGGCTAAAGCTTCAAGCTCAAGACTCTTCATTTTACATTTTAGTGATCCAAGATCACATTGAGTCCATAGGAAAAGCCAATACTATCAAGGAGGGATGAGGTGTTGCTTAATGAGCCTCTTGCTTCATGTGCTTAATGATATGCTCCAAAACCCTCAACTACTTTCCCATATCCACATATGACCTAAACCCTAAGCCAAACTCGGTCCTACCGATTCTTTCTATCCGGCGCCACCGAGTTTCACTTGTCATAAGCCACTGCCAAACCCTAGCAATTCGGTTCTACCAATAGGGATCTCGGTCTCACCGAGATGGGATTGCAAACTCTCTGTTTCCCTTTCGTAACTTTTTGGTCTCACCGAAAGAGCGAATCGGTCCCACCGAGATTGCAGTGTAAACTCTATGTTTCCTTTTTGTAATTTTTCGGTCTCACCGAAAGAGCAAATCGATCCCACCGAGTTTACCTGACCAACTCTCTGGTTAGCTTATTACCAAACTCAGTCTCACCGAGTTTGTGTAATCGGTCTCACCGAGATTACGTTATGCCCAAACCCTAACCATATCGGCCCTACCGAGTTGCATGTCAGTCCCACCGAAAATCTCTAACGGTCACTAGGTTTACCTTTTCGGTCCGACCGAGTTTGTTGATTCGGTCCCACCGAGATTGGAAAACTGTGTGTAACGGTTGGATTTTGTGTGGAGGCTATATATACCCCTCCACCTCCTCTTCATTCGTGGAGAGAGCCATCAGAACACATACACAATTCCAACTCATATGTTCTGAGAGAGAACCACCTACTCATGTGTTGAGACCAAGATATTCCATTCCTACCATATGAATCTTGATCTCTAGCCTTCCCCAAGTTGCTTTCCACTCAAATATTCTTTCCAAAAAATCCAAATCCTATGAGAGAGAGTTGAGTGTTTGGGAGACTATCATTTGAAGCACAAGAGCAAGGAGTTCATCATCAACACACCATTTGTTACTTCTTGGAGAGTGGTGTCTCCTAGATTAGCTAAGTGTTACTTGGGAGCCTCCGACAAGATTGTGGAGTTGAACCAAGGAGTTTGTAAGGGCAAGGAGATTGCCTACTTCGTGAAGATCTACCGCTAGTGAGGCAAGTCCTTCGTGGGCGATGGCCATGGGGGGATAGACAAGGTTGCTTCTTCGTGGACCCTTCGTGGGTGGTTGCTTCTTCGTGGACCCTTCGTGGGTGGAGCCCTCCGTGGACTCGCGCAACCATTACCCTTCGTGGGTGGAGCCCTCCGTGGACTCGCGCAACCGTTACCCTTCGTGGGTTGAACTCTCCATCAACGTGGATGTAGGATAGCACCACCTATCCGAACCACGGGAAAAACATCCGTGTCTCCAATTGCGTTTGAATTCTCCAAACCCTTCCCCTTACATTCTTGCAAGTTGCATGGTTTACATTCCGCTGCTCATATACTCTTTGCATGCTTGCTTGATATGTATTGTGTATGTTGAAATTGTGGCTAAAACTCCACTAAAAACAAAAGGGCCTAAAAATTGCAACTTTAGAACTAAGTGTCTAATCACCCCCCTCTAGACACATCTACTTCAAGATCCTACAGTATGTGCTTTTGTGAGTATTTGACTGGATGATTTCTGGATTTAATCAGTTAATTGAGAGATTTATTGATTTTTTACTGTTCTAATGTGTAAATTGAAATCTGTGAATGAAAAAGACCAAATGTTCTACTTGACAAAATAATATTTGGGCTCTAAAAAGGCTGTGGCCCAAACTATAGTGTATGGTACAGTGTGTATTTCAGAAAAACCAGAAAATAAGCTTAATGAAATGGTTCGCAAAAAGGCCATGTCACAGAAAATAAAAAGGCCAAATTGCTGGCCAGGCCCATGTAGCTAGCAAAAATTAACAAAAAAAAGGTATGAAAAAGGCTGAATTGTTGGGCTCGGCCCATGTAGAAAACCGAATTGGACCAGGCTAAATCTTGTGCCACATCAGTTTGCCACGGTGGATGCCTACGTGTCCTGGGGAGGTTGCTAGTGACCAAAACAAAACAGTAGGAATATTTTGGTCGTAAACGTCTACGACCTTCTCACAGAGAAGGTCGTTAATTTCAGTTTACGACCGCCAGCTTTTGACCATCTGTTTTTGGTCACAAAAAAGGTCACAAATGGAAAATAATGACTATTCGGTGACCAATAGTCAAGGTCACAAGTTGACATATTTCTTGTAGTGGGGTCGAGGTTAGGGGTGCGTCAGCACCGACAGAACCGGGTCGAGAATCGCCGGTTACCAAGGGGTCGAGTGTCTAGGATCGAGGGGCGAGGGGTCGAGGGTCTAGGGGTTGATGGTCAAGGATCCGACTGGTGTCGTAGCTTAAGATGAGGATGTCCCCGAACTGAAGGTCATGAGACTGGGTGAACTGCTTCCATCCGTGCGCGAAGAACGGATAGAAGCAGTTTGCCCGCGCTGATGACCTTTAGCTTGGGCACATCTGCATCTTAAGCTACGACATTGCCTGCCTGTAGAGCGGGTCGGTGGGTGGGCTGCTGGTGCTTCTAGGTGGTGGTGGTCCGGGCCCCTGCTCCGAGGCCGCCGTCGGTGGCTTGCTTAAGAAGGAGGAGGTGATGCGGTGCGGTGGGCGAGGAAGGTGGGAGAAAGTAGAAGTAAACCACAGCGAGGCGAGGTGAATCGGAGGAGAGCACGGGCCGCGCTGCTGGTGGGAGGGAAGGGGGAGCGGCGGTTGTGAAGGGGGCGAGTGACTTTACTCACGTCGCTGGTGGACGAGCGACCGGAACGCTACTACTCTCCTCCAGCTAGTACACTGGGTTAGCTCAGTGGGGCGTGACTAGTGGGCGATCGGATTGGAATATGGGATTATCATCTGCTTTGCGCCAGCGTGAGTGCGGGCTAATTTTTTTGCTCGCGCTTTTGGTGCTTTTCTTCTGTGGTGGGCTTTGCCCCCCAGAGTAGGTCTGCTTTGGCTGGTTCCGTTTTGTTTCTTCTGCGTTTCGTTTCTGCTGCGGATGGTTTGGAGATTTTGAATCTGGGAGGGGGCAAAGGTATGGAGTGCAAGGTGTAGGGAGGATGCGGATCTCCTGTGGTCGATGGATTTGTTGTTTGGTCACTTGGGGTTGTCAGGGCGGATGAGATGTTGTTAGGTAGAGTAGTGTGTGGCTATCCACTCAACGTGCATGCCACTGTTCTTACACTCCATAGTAGCACCACAGTACTTTTTTTTGAAGGGAACAAGCACCACAGTACTTGGACAAGTATAAGCAATGCGGTTCGATCTAGCCGGCGAGTAACAGTTTGGTTACTCGCACGGTCTTTCTACCGTGCCACAAATTGGAACGCAACTCCCTCGCTACGTACCGCTCTCGGCGGTTCTGCTCCTTCTGGTCTTCGTTCCCTCCTAACGAATACGGACCTGATGGCTCTTGCTATGTCTCGTATGATTTTTGGAGATCACGCGTTCCCATATGCCTTCCATTCTTATTTCCGTAAAGGAATGAGGAATGATTGACTCAACCAGTTTTGTCTTCGGTGCTCTCTGGCTCGGGCGCCTCGATTCCCACCGTGTTTGTTTGGTTGTTTGTACTATCTTGGTAACATAATCAAAGGCTACAAGTAGATGACCCGGAGGAGTGTGCCATTTATAAGGGCCGACCTTGCTTACACCAATGAAGGTTGGTAAGTGCATTAGCTATCCATCCATTAATTCCGTGAACATGTCTTGGAGCCTACTTTTCACTTGAGACATGATTTTCTTTCTACAAAGAGATTTCGTTACACGTGTGTGCTCTGCTCCATTGTCCGGGCTTTCCCTAGTCTTTACTCGACACTAATTTGCCGAGCTGGTGTGAGAGGGTGCGTTTGCAGCCTGTACGAAATGGCAGAGACATGCTCAATGTTATAGACTCATATATTTTCTGAAATTTGTTGAAGTGGCAAGATGCTCAAATCTTCTGCGATAACACCTCTAGCCCTCACAGTTGAAGATGGCCTCCAAGATTGAAATGACATGACGTGACCGTTTGCATTGATAAAATAGCCTAATGTTGTCTTTCTTCTTTATAGCCTTTGTTTTATTTTTCGGTCCTTGCTTGGATGCAAATCTTATGCCCATGCCAATTAACTCCAATTTGAAATCAATATACTATCTAAGAAAATAGAAACTCCCAACATCATGGTGCTCCACTTCAATGATTTTTGCATCCAAAGAAAAAACATGTGTTGTTGCATTTTCTCAACTTCACCACACTATTGTTATGTTTTTCATCTCCAAGACAGATGTCTTCAAGAACCCACACTTAGAAACCTACATCATGTCAAGGCATGCGAGGACCTGAGCAATCAGCTGCAGGCACAGGTGGTGGTGGCGGGCTTTGCCCCCTCGGCCTGTTTTGGTTGGTTTCGTTTTGTTTCTTCTGTGTTTCTGCTTCTGCGGATGGTTTGGAGAATTTGAATCCGAGAGGGGGCAAAGGTGTACAAGAGGAGGATGGATCTGGTGTGGCCGATGGACGTGTGCTCACTTCTCAACGTATCTATAATTTTTGATTGTTTCATGCTATCATATATTCTGTTTTGCATGTTTAATGGGCTTATTTATACACTTTTATAATATTTTTGGGACTAACCTATTAACCAGAGGCCCAACCCAAATTGTTGTTTTTTTTGCCTATTTCAGTATTTCGCAAAAAAAATATCAAACGGAGTCCAAACGGAATGAAACCTTTGATTTTTAGAACAAACGTGATCCAGAGGACTTGGCTACTTTGCTGCATCATCCTCTCCTCTTCAGGGAAATCCAACGCAGTGCTCAAGAGGTAGCAGCGCCCTCCACCTTCGGGGCGCGCCCTCCACCCTCGTGGGCCCCTCGTGGCTCCACCGACCTACTTCTTCCTTCTGTATATAGCTACGTTCCCTGAAAACATCAGAGAGCACCACGAAAACCTAATTCCACCGCCACAACCTACTGTACCCGTGAGATCCCATCTTGGGGCCTTTTCCGGCACGCCGCCGGAGGGGGCATTGATCACGGAGTCTCACAGCATCAACACCATAGCCTCTCCGATGATGTGTGAGTAGTTTACCTTAGACCTTCGGGTCCATAGTTATTAGCTAGATGGCTTCTTCTCTCTCTCTCTCTCTCTCTTTGGATCTCAATACAAAGTTCTCCTCGATTCTCTTGGAGATCTATTTGGTGTAATCTTCTTTTGCGGTGTGTTTGTCGAGATCCGATAAATTGTGGGTTTATG
The DNA here is from genome assembly GCF_003073215.2 of Triticum urartu. Taxonomy (NCBI): domain Eukaryota; kingdom Viridiplantae; phylum Streptophyta; class Magnoliopsida; order Poales; family Poaceae; genus Triticum; species Triticum urartu. The sequence goes on from NC_053024.1 coordinate 694,845,752, forward strand.
ATCAATATTATCTATGAACAATATTTGAATATTCTCTGAATTCTTTTATGTATGATTGGTTATCTTTGCAAGTCTCTTCGAATTTTTAGTTTGGTTTGGCCTACTAGATTAATCTTTCTTGCAATGAGAGAAGAGCTTAGATTTGGGTTGAATCTTGCGGTGCTCGATCCTAGTGACAGTAGGGGAAACGACACGTATTGTATTGTTGCCATCGAGGATAAAAAGATGGGGTTTATATCATATTGCATGAGTTTATCCCTCTACATCATGTCATCTTGCTTAAAGCGTTACTCCATTCTTATGAACTTAATACTCTAGATGCATGCTGGATAGCGGTCGATGTGTGGAGTAATAGTAGTAGATGCAGGCAGGAGTCGGTCTACTTGTCACGGACGTGATGCCTATATACATGATCATTCCTAGATATTCTCATAACTATGCTCAATTATATCAATTGCTCGACAGTAATTGCTTCACCCATCGTAATACTTATGCTATCTTGAGAGAAGCTAGTAGTGAAACTATGGCCCTCGGGTCTATCTTCCATCATATTAATCTCCCATCAACTAGCTATTTCTGGCACCGTTTATTTTGCAATCTTTACTTTCAATCTATATCATAAAAATACCTAAAATATTTATCTTATTATTATTATCTCTATCAGATCTCACTCTTGCAAGTGGCCGTGAAGGGATTGACAACCCCTTTATCGCGTTGGTTGCGAGGTTCTTATTTGTTTGTGTAGGTACGAGGTGACTCGCATGTGGTCTCCTACTGGATTGATACCTTGGTTGTCAAAACTGAGGGAAATACTTACGCTGCTTTGCTACATCACCCTTTGTTCTTCAAAAGAAACCAACGCATGCTTAAGAGGTAGCATGTGGCTGTCCACTTATCGTACATGCCACTGTTCTTCATTTTATTAGTAGCACCGCAGGTAATTGAACAAGTGTAAGTAGGTGCAATCTTGTTCTAGCCGGTGAATAACAGTTTGATTACTCGCACCATCTTACTATCGTGCCACAAATCCCAGTGCAGCTCTCTCGCTACGGGATACTCTTGGAGATTCTCCTTCTCCTGGTGTCCATTCCCTCCTAACCAACATGAATCTGTGTCGTCTTGCTATGCCGCATATGGTTTCTGAAGATGGTGCGTTCCCATATGCCTCCCATTCTTATTCCATAAAGGATTGATTGACTCAACCCCATTGTTTTGTCTTCAGTGCTCTCTGGCTCGGGAGCCTCGACTCCCACCATGTTTGCTTGGCTTCTTGTACTATCTTGGTAACATAGTACAAGCTACAAGTAGATGTCGTGGAGGAGTGTGCCGTTTAGCCCATCGTGCTTACACCACGGAAGGATGGCAAGTGCATCAGCTATCCATCCATTAATTATGTGACCATGTCTGGAGCCTACTTCACACTTGACACATAAATTTCTTCCTACAAAGAGATTTGGCTACACATGTGTGCTCTGCTCCATTGTCCGGGCTTTCCCTGGGCTTTACACTCAACACTAATTTGCCAAGCTGATGGGAGAGGGTGCGTTCGCTACTTGTATGAAATGGCAGAGACATGCTCAATGTTATAGCCACATATATTGTCTGAAATTTGTGGAAGCGGCAAATCTTCTGCGACGACACCTCCGCCCCTCGCAATTGAAGATGGCCTCCCGTTTGCATTGAAAAAATAGCCTAATGTTGTCTTTCTTCTTTGTAGTCTTTGTTTTCTTTTTTGGTCCTTACTTGGTTACAAATCTTAGCCCGCGTCAATTAACTCCAATTTGAAACCAACATACTATCAAAGGGCATCTCCAACGCTGAGCCCTAAATTTTCACCCGCATTCATTCGCGGACACGGATGCGGAAACTGGCCATCCAACGCTACATGCATACATTTCAAACACTCTTTAAACAAACTGGACGAATTACATGCAACCTGGATGATTTTCATACAAACTGGAGCACATTCATTACATTTCAGATAGTTTTCATTCAAAAAAGGGGGAGGGACCGGACCTAAACCTGGACTACAGGGGGCGGCCATCATCCAAATCCTTGTTGTTCCCCTCCGGCGACCGCGTCCTCCATCCGCCGTCCCCATGAGCGGCGGTGACAAAACCTGTGAAGTGAAGAAGCGGTCTCGGGCGAGGAACAGTAGAACATGGGAGACGGACCGGCCCACTTGGGACACAAGGCCCTGCTACTAGTGGGCAGAGGGCGATCGGATCGGATTATCATTTGCTTTGCGCCGACCTGAGTGCGGGCTAATTGTTTGCGCTTTTGGTGCTTTTTTTAGAACGAAGGCTCAAGAAGAGCTCGACTTTGAATTAACAAAGCCATCAACCGACCAGGGATTACACAAGGCCATCGTTACAACCAGTTAACAACTGCGGATAGCTGGTAACAAGAGCAAGAAAGAAAAACAACATATACATAGTGTTGCCGAAGCAGCTTACAAGCACCAAATACTACAAGCCCTATAAAATAAGTAGTCGATGGAGTCCTCCGAGTGAAGTAGATCAAGTAGAGAAACACTACAAAAAAATACACATCCGTGACATTTTGAGCCGAACGAATTTTTTTCTATCATACTTATGACACTTCTATGACAATAATTGTGACAAACATGTATCATCATAGATGTGGTGGGGTCCTACTTCTATGACAAAAATCATGACAAATGGGCTTTTCGTCCTGGGCGGGCCGGAGACGTAGCTGCATGTCATTCTTTGGGCCCGGTCCATGATGGAAAAAACCGTGGTAGAAGTGAGGGCGAGGAAAATATCGGGGTGTTCCCCGTAAGTGTGTCGAGGCCGAGCGAATGCGCGTTTTCTCTCGTACACGCATGCGCGGCGTTGGGCTCTAACTGAACCCGAGTGATTGCACTGCAGGCTACGCGTTACTGAACCCGAGCGATCGATCGATGGGTGTTAACCGAACCCGATCGAGTGTTTCCTTCGCTACTGCTGCTAACTGAAGCCGATCGATGCCGCCTCTGGAGGAATAGTGAGTGTTGCTGGGGGGGGGTTGGATGAACAGTTCCCGGTGGGGGTGGATGAACAGGACCCCGTGGTGTTGCCTCTGGATGAACAGTGAGCGTTGCTGGGGGCCTTGGATGAACAGTTCCCGGCAGGGGTGGATGAACAGGACCCCGTGGTGTTACCTCTGGATGAACAGGACCCCGATCGATCGAGTCGGTTGGGGCTGGATGAACAGGACCCCGTGGAGGGATGGATGAACAGGACCACCCCGTGGAGGGCAGGATGAACAGTAGACGGTGGAGGGCTGGATGAACAGTAGCCCGTGGAGGAGTGGTTGAACATGAGCCCGTGGAGAGGGCTGGTTGAACAGTAGCCGGTGGAGTAGCACGCGGTGGAGGCTGGATGAACAGTCGCAGTTGGAGGCTGGAGGAGGTCGACGGTGGATGAACAATAGCCCGTGGAGGCTGGAGGGGGTCGACGGTGGAGATGAACAGTATCCCGTGGAGTCCCGTTTTGCGGTGCGCCATACCCCTCCCGATGAATAGGACCCCCGTTTCAACTGTAGGAGGTCCCTTTCCTCTGTTTTGCGATACGCCAGACCCCTCCCGATGAACAGGATCCCGTTTCGAACGTGGCCGATCGAACACAAGGCCGTTTCCTCCATTCTGCGGTACGCCAGGCCTCGTTTCCATCGGTTGTTCCATCCAAGCCCTCCCGATGAACACGACGACGCATTCCGTTCTGACCCAGTCGGTTGGCTCCCCATGAACATGACGATGACGCAGTTTCTCCGTTCCGACCCAGCCATGTACACGAGCCCTGGCCATACGTATGCGCGAGTAGGCGTTCGAGATCCTGCCCGTATGTACGTACGTGGCCGTATTTTCTTTCTTGCACACTGGCCGCTGTACGTACGTGTACATGCTACATGCGCGCCTCTACTACGACACGTGCGCACCTCTACATCGACTAGTATGTACATACACGTTCGCGACCAGAATGAGAACGCTACGTACGCTTCGACCAGGTGGGTCCCGACAGTCAGGCACTTCCTTGCGTGCGAAGATGTAGCTGGTGGGTCCCAGCAGTCAGGGGGGCGAATCGTTTTTTTTGCCCGGAAGCACTTCCTTGCGTGCGAAGTTGAAGCTAGTGGGTCCCAGCTGTCAGGGGAAAATGTTTTTTTCGTGAAATACGGTGGCCCGTCCGGTGGGTCCCCACTATCAGGTGGAGGAATAATTATTTTGCGCGTAATAAGGAGGCACTTCTTTGCTGTGGCCGTGGACCCAGCTGTCAGCCTCTCCACGTACAGTCCACGTACGATGTAAGCCGTACCTTGACCACGGTGACCATGCCGCGCCGAGAGCACCAGGGCGGTGGACGAAGGCGAGGCCTAGGAAGGGGAGAACGCGGAGCCGGGGAAGACGCGACAGTGGATGCCCACGCGTAGAGGAGTATGAGGGTTCACTTGTTCGCTGCGGTATGAGGCTGCCATCGTCGCAGAATAATAGGGGGTGTGGGTGAGTAGAGGGATGGCTTGGCCAGCGGTGGGAGTAGTAGGGGCGGTGAGGCCTCCGCCGCATCGCAGCCGGCCACGGGAGGCAGGAGCATGAGGCACGACCGGCGCTGGTTTGGGCGGCTGGAGCAAGAAGACCAGAGGTTGAAGAAGCACTACGGCCGTTGAATGGACATCGTACGGTCACTGGAGCTAGAATCGTGCATATTGACTAAGTTGACAAAGCTCTCCGTTCCCGTCAACTTAGTAGGCCCACAAGTTAACCTGCAACTATACTGGGTCCCAGCTAGCAGGGGGAATATTCATTTTTTTTGTGCGTAATAAGGAGGCACTTCCTTGCATGCGAAGATATAGCTGGTGGGTTCAAGCTGTCAGCGACGGTAACATTTTTTTTTCACGAAATACAAAGGCCCTTTTGGTGGGTCCCAGATGTCAGGTGGAGGAATCATTATTTTGCGCGTAATAAGGAGGCATTTCCTTGCGTGCGGCCGTGGATCCATCTGTCAGCCTCTCTATGTACAGTCCACTTCAGATGCATGTCGGTCGTTGACTAGGCCGCGCTGAGAGCACCAGAGCGGTGGACGACAGCGAGGCCTAGGAAGGGAACGACACGGAGGAAGGGAAGACTCGGCAGTTGTTTCCCACGCGGAGGGGAGTACGACTGTGCGAGGGTTTACTGGTTCGTCTGCCGTTGCCGGAGAATAACAACAGGTGTGGGTGAGTAGAGCGACGGCTGGGCCAGCGATGGGAGTATGGTGGGGTAGTGAGGCCTGCGTGGCAGCACAGCCGGCCGCGGGGAGGAGGGAGCAGGCAGTCCCGCCGGTGCTTGTTTGAGCGGCTGGAGTAGGAAGAGCAGAGATTGAAGAAGCACGACGGCCGTTGGATGGACATCCAACAGTCACTGCTTGTGCGTCAATCTTTTTTTAGGAAGGCCTCAAATCTGTGGAAAATATCATACAACCCATCTGCCATTATTTCTAATAATTTACAGCCCATTTGCTAATTCTTAAGGTTTTTTTGGAGCCCATATTATTTTTGTTAGCATTACATCCCATATTATGGCCACGGTTAAAAAATTATACGAAATTTTGCATATGTCGGTGCGGTCTGAACTGTTTTTAATCTCGAAATTTTGAGTCACATTCAAACTGATTTTAAAAATAAATGTATATCAATATAAAATCCAACAAATTGTCCATGCATAAAAATCAATGCAATTTAAAATCTCGAAATAAAAAAAAGAAATTTGAAACTCATTGCCGGTTTGATGTGTTCTAAAAATGTACAACCCATTTCTCATTACTGATAGGCCATTTTCTTGGCCAGCCAAATGAAGCTCTTCTCGTCTTGAAAGATTTGCAGCCCAACAGGCCTGACAGAGCGACTTACTTGGCAAATCACAAAAAACTGGGTTGTGGCCGTGGACCCAGCTGTCAGTCTCTCCACGTACAGTACTCTTCCGATGGAAGTCGGTCCTTGACCGCATTGACCACGCCGCGCCGAGAGCACCAAGGCGGTGGACGATGGCGAGGCCTATGAAGGGGACGACGCGGAGCCGGGGAAGACGCGGCAGTGGATGCCCACACGGAGAGGAGTATGTGGGTTCACTGGTTCGGCTGCCGTCGTCGCAGAATAATAATGGATGTGGGTGAGTGGAGGGATGGCCTGGCCAACGGTGGGAGTAGTATGGGGACGGTGAGGCCTCCGCGGTAGCACAGCCAGCCACGGGAGGCAGGAGCAGGCGGCACGACCGGCGCTGCTTTGGGCAGCTGGAGCAAGAAGACCAGAGGTTGAAGAAGCACTAAGGCCGTTGGATGGACATCGTACAGTCACTAGAGCTAGAATCGTTCATATTGACTAAGTTGACAAAGCCCTATGTCCCCGTCAACTTAGTAGGCCCACAAGTCAGCCTCCCACTGTGGTGGGTCCCAGCTGGCAGGGGTATTCATTTTTTGCGCAATAAGGAGGCACTTCCTTGAGTGTGAAGATATAGTTGGTGGGTCCGACCTGTCAGCGAAGGGAACGTTTTTTCGCGAAATACAGAGGCTCTTCCGGCGGGTCCCAGATGTCAGGTGGAAGAATCATTATTTTGCGCGTAATAAGGAGGCATTTCCTTGTGTGCGGTCGTGGACCCAGCTGTCAGCCTCTCCACGTACAGTCCACTTCAATGGATGTCGTTCGTTGACCATGTTGACCACGCCGCGCCGAGAGCACCAGGGAGGTGGACGACGGCGAGGCCTACGAAGGGAACGACACGGAGCCGGGGAAGACACGGCAGTGGCTGCCCACGTGATGGAGAGTACGAGGGTTGACTGGTTCGGCTGCCATCGCCGGAAAATAACAGGAGGTGTGGATGAGTAGATGGATAGACAGGCCAGGGATGCGAGTATATGATGGGGCCGTGAGGCCTGCCTGGTAGCACAACTGGCCACGGGAGGCGGGAGCAGGCGGTTCCGACGGCGCTGGTTTGGGCGGCTGAGCCAGGAAGATCAGAGACTGAAGAAGCACGATTGCCGTTAGATTGACATCTAACGGTCTGACGCTGGTAGAGTCGATTGTTGACTAAGTTTCTTTTTTGATAAACCTTGTGTACGCATGAAGTTAGTAGGCCCACAAGTCAGCCTCCAAATCTGTGGCGGACAACATAGAACCCATTTGCTATTTTTTTTAATAATTTACAGCCTATTTGCTAATTCTTAAGTAATTTATTACAGCTCATTTTCTGCCGAGGACCACAATCAAAAAGTTCAACCTTATTTTGCATATTTCGGTGGGGTCCGAACTTTTGTAATCCTGAAATGATGAACATTTTTTTAAGAACTTATTGATTTGCCAAAAAAATCATTTTGTTTTTGTAAGCAAATAAGACGTGGGACAATTGAGTTGGTTTAAGGGAAAATCAGTGGTAAAAAAATCAGCACCGGGAGGGAAAACAACAACAAAAATAAGGATGTAAATATGAAAAGGGAATTTTATGTATTTTCAATATAATGATACGTGTATATGAACTAGTAAAACTATAGGTAGAGATTAGAAAACGGATGTGGGACATGTATTTCAAGAGGAAAATAGAACTGGGCTGTGTGTTTGATTTAGTAAAAAAAAGTGCGTGTGGATGTTGTAAGACAAAATATAACTAACGCTGGCGGGCCAGAGGCTAGTAGATACCCGCTGGATCTTTGTGCCTCGTTGTCGTCATGGGCTGGGCCTGTTAAAAACAAAACCAAGCCTGGGCAGTCTACAACCTAGTTGAAACTTGCTCGACCTGAAAAAACAATATACGTGCTCAATAAACAAGAGAATTCTGCAAGTACAGACTGATAACTGGGATGCAACAGAGATATTGTTTTTTAATCGTGATAATAAGAGCATGCACTTGTTTCGAAAAATTTGGAGAACTGGGAATTCGAACGGCAGGTGCTTATGCTACCTATCAAATAAAAATCAGATGCCTGAAAATTCATTTTGAAACAAATGATTCAGCTTTATATCCATGTCGACCCTCGGCATGATGGTTGGAAGCAAATGCCAAGTTCATACCAAAAGATCGTTAACAAAAATACCAACTTGCGGACGACAAGGTAGTACAAGTATCAATACCAAACTAACTTATAATCTTTTTACTCCTGGCCCTAGTGTTCCTCTGGTAAAAAATCTTACAGAGGACCAGCTCCCGCTCCTTCTCTTTCTCCAGGTCCCCGAGGTGGTACTGGTGCATCACCCAGTTGGTCCTCTACTGGTCGAAGTTCTTGTTGGTGTGCAGCACCAGAACCTTTTTGTTGCCCGTCTGCCGGCCGTTGACCATCACCGGTAAGGTATTGCCGGTGTTCTGCCACATCGCGTGCATGCCGCACTCCAACAGTATCTTGCGACGCGTCCACGTGCCCTTTTTGAACGCCCTGGAATTCCGCTAGAAGAAATGCTTGCTTAGGCCACTGAGTGTGATACCCGCAATATTGTCGAATACATGTTTTAGTGTATGTAGTTGGCATTTTCATAACATCTTTGGCATGTTCCAGACACTTGTTTCACTTTTTTTTAACTGTCAAATTGTAATTGCTTCACCAGGTCTGCGTCTAAAAAGAAAAATAGAGAGCTATAAATAAAGGAATATGTTTGTGCAAGTAGACGGCCGATCGGGGTCTTACCTGGAGTTTCTCAGGATGGGTGTAGCATATGATGTGCTCACTGTCGATGGTTGGTATGAACAAATCGATGAGAGGGTGAGATCTCGCGCTATCAGCACTCACTTTGGCCTCAAGGTGCTCGATCAGCTCCTGATCCGTGGGATCGAACTTGACGCCAGCCGGCAGCACCGGCTAATCCTTCTTCGACTTGCATGGGCTAATTCGAGTTATATGGTACTCAATGTATAATCAATCGACTATTTTAAGTGAATGATGAAAGATTTCGACAGATAAGTGGTACTCCAAATCTGAAGTCTAGAATACCCGAACACGCCACCGGGATTCTTGTGTCACCTCACACGCTGCGTGTTGTCACGTCAATTCAATGTGTCGACATGATGAATAATTTGACCGACGTATACTAGTACTGCTACTGTACTACTTACTAGTCATATTTAGTGTCACATTTTAACCATAGGTTGAACTAACAAGTACGCACTTAGGCTTCAAATACATCCTGCACAACATCTTCATCATCATTATCAGTACATCCTGCGCAGGTCAGTTAGGATGCCACTACTACAAAAACGGCTATAGCTAATATGGACATTAATGACGCACCATGTATGTAGTGCGCCATTAGTGGCCATATTACTAATGGCGCACCTGGTGTGTGATGCGCTATTACTAGTTTTGTCCTGGCCCCACACCCCTCCCCAGACTTAGCAGTGGCGCACCAGGAGAAAGTGCGCCATTACTAGTTTTAACTAGTAATGGCGCACCAGTAAGAGATGCGCCATTGCTATCTATATGTATGGCGGACCCCTACCAGTGCGCCATTGCTATCACCCCTTAACCCCTCCCTCTCGTCACGTTTTCTCCCCTCCTCTTCCTCCTGACACACCCACCCACCTCCCTCGAGTTCGATCTAGATTGGGAAGCCCCGGCTGCCCGTCTCTTCCTCTCCCTTCCCCCTCCCTCACACCAGATCCAGGGCATGGATCCACGGTGAGCTCCTTCCCCAACCCTCCTCACCGGATCCAGAGGAGAGCTGGTGACCACGTCCTTCGGCGAGGGCGTTGCTCCGGGGTGTGGAGGCCGCCGAGTTGCAGGAGGAGGAGCTCCTCGCCACCCCAAGGCCCCAGATCCAGCCGCCACGGCCATAGCCGTGGTCGGGCTGCGGCAACCAGTAGAGGAACGTCGCCTTCTCCACCACGAAGCACGCCTCCTTCCACCCCTCGCCGCTGCGTCCAACCTGAATCCGGCAGCAGCACGGGATCCCCTCCAAATCCGAGGAGCATCTGACGCACGCGTGAGTGCCTTGTCTTCTTCTTCCTCCTCCTCTGTTGCTTCTTCTTCTTCCCCTGATCTGATGCGTTCGTGCGTGCGTGTGGTTGTGTGCAGGCAATGCAGTTGAAGGAAGGGGGCGGGCCATGGAGAAGCTGCTCCGACACTGACCAGGTAGACTGGTCTCACATGGCCAGGCCTGCCAGAGGAGCCTCTCCAGCGATGGGGATCCTACAAGGAAGGATTCCTTCCGCCTGCAACTATACAGCCAGGTCAATATCCTAGACGGCTAGACAAGTCAACATTGGAGGCGCATGTTGAGTACAATGCCGGTTTTGAATGTACGTACATGCTGACTAGTAAATGTTTAAGAAACTGTATGTAAATCATTGAATAATTTTGTTGGATATACCTTGCTAATTTCTTTCTTATGCAGGAGTTGGATCATTCATTCTAGTGTGGATTAATAACGATGAATGTATGTTGTTGCAATTTTGTTGAGATATGCTCAAAGATTAGCACTAAATTTAAATTTTACTACCTCTGTTTCTAGATGTAGGATTTGGGAACAGAGGGTCTACATGTTTGCAAACGTTAACTCTCTACCATACTGTATTTTTTTCAGAATTTTTAGAACATCTGAAATAAAGTTTTCACTTGGTTTCCATTTAATATGGATACTGAGTAGTGAGACGTGAATATTTTACATGTTTGTAAAAGAATGACACTTGTTGCCTCTTTGGCAAATATGAGTAGTGACAGACATATATTTCATTTAATCTTACTTGCAAGAAGAGTCCGTTTGGCGCCATAATCCACCACCGAGCCTTCGCTCTGAACGCCCACGAAGTGGTTGCCAAACACCTTCAAATTGAACGTCGTCTCGTTCATCCGCCATAGCAATCCCTTTTCTATCTTCAATTTATATTGTATGAGGAGTACTAATGAACAAGTTCTGTTCACCCACTCATTCTTGCTTCAGCTTCACCACTTTTGTTGGTGGTGCATAATCACAACCACCACCAGCAGACACTTGTTGGACCTACCCTCAAACTAGTTCCACAAATATGCCTCACTGTACCAACCTTGTACGGCAGTACAATCACGATAATTTCTACTAGTTCCACAAGAAAATTCATTTCTTTTCTCATGTGATTTTCCTCATGACATATAGATATAGTACTCACCAGTTTATGACATCTCTGCAGCAGCAGCACCACCACCACCAACTCGTTCAAGGGACATTGGCTGCTTCTTCCTTCCCACCAACTCGTACTGGTTCCTCCGGGGTGCTTCTAAATCGATCTGCACAGCTATCGTTGTGAGCAGTCCGTCCGTGACGCGCTCCACAGCGTCTTCGCCGGGCACAACGAGATCCTCAAGGTCTGGAAGTAAGTCGCCGGCCATCTGTTTCCTGGTGAATTTTCTTTCTAGCTCAGTGTAATATTCTGTTTATTTGTCTGTCTTTCTGTTTATTTTGTTACATTTTGCAGGGATAAAGTGAAGAAAAAGAAGAAAATATTACTAGAAGATTAGTTTTAGGAATTTATTTCATTTCCTTGCAATTTTCCTTTTATTGGATACTTGTAAAGACATTGTAATATTCTTACTATAATAAAAATTATGATTCTATTTCATTTTTTGTTTTTAAATTATATTTCCTTATAGGTTGTTTTCTGTAAATTTGGATTTTTTTGTTTTCCAAATACATTACTAGTGGCACATTTAAGCCCTTATTAGTGGCGCACCTTCCTTTATTACTAGTGGCGCACCTATAAGGCTATTAGTGGCGCACCTGGAGGGAATACCAGTGGAGCACCTAAGGGTTAGTAGTGGCGCACCATGTGGTGCGCCATTGGTATTTGGATTACCAATGGCGCATCAAAGGTGCGCCATTACTAACAATTACTAATGGCGTGTTAATAATGGCGCACCCATAGTGCGCCATTAATAGCAATATGTGGTGCGCCACTAATAGCCTTTTTTCTAGTAGTGTGCACTTGATCCTAGAAAGGTATGTATCCTTCAAACCAGAGGAGTTCTTCAAACTAACAACAATACATAATATCCAACAAAAGAGGCTCGTGCTACAGCAGCAGAATACATGGCTCAGTCTACACATCAGTACGAATCAAGTTGTGCATATTTGCTGTTGGCATGAACCACATCGCCGCATGTCGGGTTTGCAAAAGCCATCTATCGCGTGGAAACTTGATGCCTTTCACACACTGAAGATTATCTGGCAACAAGCTGTGTCGACGAATCTCTGGATATGGTGATTCATGAAACCCATGGTATGATGTGTAAACACAGTCCCCCCTGGCGAATGAAAGTTGCATAGCATGGTAATCATCGTCGGTGATATGATTGATGATTGGTTGGAAGATCGGATAATTGAGCCCGAGGAACATGGAGTGGTAGCCGAGGCTGTAAACCCGCCTCCAGTTGAATACGCCTGGCCCAACGGAGTTGGGATCTTTCTCGAACACGAAGCGGCCATAGCCATCAATGTCACGAACGCCCCAGGCATTGTACTGCAGGTGGTTTGATGAAATGTTTTGTTCAATTTGGTACATGCAAATGAGCATCAAATGACCACCGTCAGCTGAACGAGCGATAAACCACCACCCATCGGCTGGTATGATTCCAGGTCCTGGAATCATGAAGGCCAGCAAATTTGCGTCTGCTGCAACAATTCAAATTGGAGACCAAAAGGACAAAAATAAACAATCATGTCCGGAGTATGTGTGGAATTAAGATTATTATAACAGTGACACATATCATAGACAGAGAATTGCAATGCCGTGGTCATAATCATACACCAAGTTAAAAAAATAAGCCAATGACTTTAATATTCTAGCAATATATCATGGTTCAAATATCATGTAACAATGAGAGGAAAACAGATATGACAGGGCCTACTCATATTCTACCATAACACTTACTACAGTTATCATATCAACTCTATTTTATAACATGTGTTGTTATAAAAATCCTGGAAATGAGAGTAACATATAGCAATCATGAGGTTGTACTCATAATATCTATTCTAACAATCATTAGATACCAATTGTTCTCATATCAACTCTAACAATAACATGTGTGGTCATAAAAATCTAGGAAATGAGAGGAACATATAGCAATGATGTGGTTATAGACATACTATATATTATAAATTTGTAACAATGAACAGGCAGTCGTATTCTTAAGGTAAAGATGAGATGAGATAGAACAATTACATGACGATAGATTCCACCAGTATAGGCAGCCAATCTGTGCGTCGACCGCATAAACGATGCCATCGTGCACTATAGCATCAGACAGAAGTGTTGGGTAAAGAGGATCGATGATGATCTATAACCATGTATGGTGACCGGATTCCAGATAGACTAATCCCATGTTGAACACGGCAATGAGATTGTAATCCATGTAGTCTTCTGATGGTGTGGGCACTTCGCAGATTACAACCTTCAGCAAACAGAGGTCGAGCCAAAAGCTCGATGCGTCTCGTGCGTAGTAGGCAGGATTGTCCAGCGGGCCGCGAGGCTCGATGGCGGCGGTATCCAAAGATGGAAGGGTGATCTCTCGCTGGGTGTAGATATTCACGAGATGCCACGGACTATCGGATTGGTGGATGAGGACGATCCAGTTGGCCTTCATGCCCTCCCAGTAGTGGCCGCGAATGAAGGACAGGTGGACGGGTACTGGTTGCATGTCGAGGGGCACCACGGCAACCTCCGTAGGATCGTCAAGTTGGTGTCTGGGCCACCTGTGAGGATCGGGCATCAGCAAGCAGGGTGTCTTGAAAAGAGCCGGCCGGTTGCAGACGAGTAGATGGTACAAAGACACTGAGCATGCGGCCAGACTGATGGTGCTGAGTAGGTCCATACGATTACAGATCTGCTCCAAGAGAACATCGGGGAGGGAATTCCAATCACGGATCTGCGTGTTAGTCGGTTCTGCCATTGGGGTTTTCGGTGCCTGCGAGCCAGCGGGGAAGTGGATTCGGGCGGGTGAGCGAAGAAGCTTCTCCTCGTGTGGCCGAGCTGTGAGCGGGGGGATATGGTACGCGCGAGCTACCAAGGAAGATAGCACGGGCAGGCGAGCAGAGAGCGGGGGAAATGGTGTGCGGCTGATGATGGGGAAGAGAGGAGGAAGAAGAAGAAGAGAGGAGGAAGAAGAGTGGAAGACAGGGAAGAAAGTGCATTAAATCTCAATTCTACTACTACTACTACCAAGATATACCGTCCTTCGGAGTGTAAATAGTTACACTAATGACATATGTGTCTACCACAAGAGGGCCCATATGTTAGTTAATGGAGGACAGAAGCATGCTCTACTGGCAAACATGATGGCAGTACTGGGTAAGGCTGATTGAGTAACACCAACACGCTGGTTCAGCTTATTATTAAGTGTCCCATCTACTGCAGCGTGTATTGTCACTTCACTGCGAAGACTAGTTGAATAGTTCTCTCTGACTGAGATAGGGAATAATGGATCGCGAAGACTTCCTTTCTACATTATCCCTATGCCTCTATGCTCACTTCACTCATTTTGCTCCGTACGTAGTCACTTGTTGAAATCTCTCAAAGAAAAATACTCCGTATTTGGGAACAAAGGGAGGATTTTACTCCGTATTTGGGAACAGAGGGAGTATCACCATATGGAGCGAACAGAGAAAGCTTAAAATATGAACATGTCAATGGGAGGGAGTAAGCCCCATGCGTGCATGCATGCAACCTGCAACACTCACACGTACACATGGACGCACGCAACACTCACGCACCCATGCGGCACACAACACACGACGCAACACACACACTCACGCTCAAGTGCTCAACCTACTCCCTACGTCCGTGAAAGGCTGTACATGTAGAGATTTACACATTGACCAGGGCATAATTAACACCCAAAAGTAGCAGACTTATGTGTGCATGCGTCCATTGAGAGAAGAAGATTAAATGAAGGTCGTTGCATGCTGTAATTAAGGATAGACATGTAGCCTATACCTAGAGCATAAGTTGGTGCATTAGTCAATCAAGATCGATTTAGATTAAAGGCTAAATGCATTGGAAGTGTAGATGTACTACACTCTTTGTTTTTTAGCTGATTTCTTTGCTCTGCCAACTGACAGGTGGGACCCAGAAACCAGGTGACAATTTAACCAGTCAACAAAGTGCCACGTCGACTATGTGGCCGGTCAGTAGGGTGCAATACGGTGCTCTACGATGAGCTAGTGATCGTATAATCACCGCAAAACTATATATAGTGACCGTAAAGAGCGTATTGTTACATACGTTGACCGCCAATGTATTTTTCTCGTTTCAAATTAAGCCATATTAACTGGAAAGGATGCAATATGGACTAGTACTAGTACTGCTTTGATGTGTCCCGTCAACTCGCCGAACGAGGAGAAGCTTGCTTACTACACCTCTCCCTCGCCCACGCGCATGGTGGTTCACAGGACGATGAGAGGGTTTTGACTACAGCGCCCTCTCCCTCGCCCTCGCTCTCGCGGTGGACGTGCAACAGTTCAATCGGTGTCAGATTGCCAGAAGCATAATGTGTACTATACTATCATCATTGTTGGACCTTCCAAAGAGGCGAAGAGCCAAGTGCAAGGTTCACACGAGTACGAACTGTTGAACCTCCCGAAGAGGCGAAGAGCCAAACGCAAGGTTTTATAGGAGTTGTCGTTCTAGTAGGAGCGTACTACAACTATAGCGAACGATGCTACTGTATGATGCCGCCACGTCACGTATATCCAAAGCTGTGCCACCTTTTTTAATTAAAGAGCGTGTTGGAGCCCGTGCAACAACCACACAAGTTGCACGTACACATAACACATTTACTAGTAATAAATTCTAAAGGACAAATGCCAGTATGCCACACAAGTTCATCTCCAATTCATGTGATAAATTTATGCACGACTAGTCTACATATATTCACAGCACTACCGTTCATAATTTACCGTGCTCCACTTACACGTTATAGATGGGCTACATGTCCTGCTCCAGGTTCCAGTCCCAGGTGTTCTTCATGGATGGCACGATCCGTATAGATGGGCAACGGGAATCATTCTCGCAGCTTTCTAGTCCGGTTCCACATGATGGAGACTCATACAAGCTGAAGCGGCATAAATCATGGATAGCGTGTCCTAGCATGTCGTTCATCCGGCGGTGCGCACTGAAGACACAACCATGCTTCATGAACGGCAGACCTTCCGTGTCGTGCACGGAAGGTGGCATCCGCTTCACAATGGGGTAGCTGTCCCCAATAAAAAGCGAGTACTCTCCAAGAGTGTTCCTCGACACCCACGTAGCATCACGGGGGTCGAACTCGGCGCCGTTCATCGAAATATCTCGCGGCATCTCAGATCTGGACACATGGTGACATACATAGTCAAGGTCCATGCATAATAATGTTGTGCTCAAATATGGCGGTCAGTAATACTGTGCAGCAAATAGTACTACTCCGGTATAGAGGAAGTAAAATAACCGGCTTATTATATATAGCCACTCTTGGCTACATGGATGAGATAGTAAGACATGGAAAAACAAAAATGGTGGCAGCTAGTGGGTAAAAAGTAGTCCAAGCTAAAAAGTACTCCAACTAGTACGTAAGTAGAGTACTAGTACAACAATGAAAGAGAAGGCGAGAGGGTTAAAAAATGGAATACCTAGGTAGATGATGATGGTCCGATCGTGGTAGATTGTGTGAACATGTTGCACATCAGTGGTACCATGGGTAACGAATGCTAAGATAGTTGATCCCAATATGCCAAAGTCAGCTACAAGGTTCCAGGTTTGACCGAATTGCGGATGCAAATGCACATCCAGGATCCGCGATCTTATTTTGATCGCGGGATGACTGGTCCCTGCAAAACAATGGAGTACCGTTAGGGATGCAAATGATGGTTTGTGCATCCCGTTTGTAATCACCCGTACCATAGGATGGCAACCAGATGAAACAAGTCCCATGGCTTGTCACCGTGAAGATGTGGCCTAGATGGCGCACGGCATCTTCGAACGTGTAGGGGTACAAATCTGCCGCCGCCAACATGTGCCAGCCTCTGCCATTACTGCCACTTACATTGATGGCAATCCTTATGTTGAACACCGCGATGAGATAGTAATCATCGTAGCCGCGTTGCTTTGTTGGCGGGTCCGTAATTGCTATCTTCTTCAATCTCATGTAGGCATCATCATACGTATTCAAGCCCAGCCAATCTGGAAGGCCGATCCCAATGGTGGAGAAGGGGTCTACCCGAACGGCCGCACTGCTATGGATGTTGTGCAAAATGATGGTGGTATCCGGCCGGAGGTATGCAAGCCAATCTTCGTTGGCACCGACCCAGACCTATATATAAGACGGTGGGAAGCGGAGAAATTACGGGATGGAAATGGAATAACTAAGTACTACATGATCAAACTCCATTACTGACCTGCTCATCGGACAAAATCCGACTACCTCTCAATGTCGGCAACTCTAGAGGAGTCAACATGCAACCATGGACAGGGAGCGATGGACTGCTCGAAGGATTGTCCCATAGAAGAACCTTCTCCTCGAGGACGCATGGAAGACCAACAAGCATGGCCTTTTCCCAAGCCTTTTAAGCACCGTCTTGAAAAAGTTGGTGCAGGAAGCACTGAGTCTTGCGGCGGTGAGGACGTCGGAGCGGCGTGCAATTTCTCCCAGAGGATCGTCGTCCAAGGTCTCCCAGCCCTGACGAGGAGGAGAACCGCCTGGAGAATCCATGGGAGCAGCGACGAACTGCCTTCTCTTCGGGGGGAGGGGAACTGGCGAGGAGGAGATAAGAGCGTAGTAACTGCATGGCCTCGTCCCTTCCAACTGCAGATCGTTCCATAGCGAAGGGGTGAGGCTATTATTTACTACTAGTATTAGCATTATGGGATTGCATTATACTGTCAATAATAGCACTAGTAAGAAATTTTTGGCACTAGCTAGTAGTTTTTGGCGTGGATTAAGAAATTTTGGGTATGTTTTTGCTATTTTTTGTACACGCCAACTAGTGTAAAAAAATGTCTTGCATTATGTGACGGAGGAGTACGTACTCATATTGTAGCAGTACTAGTACTACTTTCTCAGCTAGTAGTGCGATGTATTGTACTTCTAGTATAGTGCACCCGTTTTGAACTCTTGAATCTCAGGGCCAAGGAGCTACAGTTGGAAGTGGAGGGTACTACGTACTGTTCTCTAGAACCATCATTGTACTATCAATGCAGGGAAAGTACACCTGCGTAGTGGCCTAGTGGGTACTCTTGGTGCTCTATTCAGCCGCTCCTCTCACGCACACATTAGCAGCCTGTTTATCAACGACGGTTACTGCGGGGGCAGAACATTTGAGTTATTTGAAATAACGAGACTAGGCTTTTCGCCTCCATCTGTGGAGGTGTAATGGATCTTGTCGAACTTTGTTAGTAGTTCCTTCTTTATGAATGAGATGAAGCAAAGCTTTTGCCTCCGTTTCAAAAAAACACTTCAAGAGGAATTTCTTTTATAGTAGAGCCGATAATGGAGTGAAGTCCATGCGTGCAACACCACAAGCTACAGAGTAGTAGTAGAGCACTTTACATACAGAGCCATATTGCACAGTTCCCAATGCCCAGCCAGGCTTTTCCGGCTCCTCGGGCTTAATTGGGAGGCGCTAGTTTAAATATGCTAGTACTAGCTGATGAGGAAGCTACAAGCGAGGTGCGGCTAGGGCGAGCACGCGAGCCACGGGATGCTGGGAAGGAAAACCCGTTCATGTGGCTAGGCTATCCAGTGTACCCAGATTGTGGTTCCGCACGTCCGTTTGACTTCAAAACTCAAACTACTCATGTAAAATATTGGCTCGCATCGAAGTTACTATTTAAAAAAAATGCCGTCATGCGTTAGGCCGGGATCGAATTCACAAAACAAGGTATACACTCCTGCGACCACTAGTAGTACTCGTTGGAGTACAACGCAACCTAGAATCGCCTTTTGTCGCTAGTAGTACATTGTTCCTTACAAGAAACCCCTAATAATGCAAGAAACCACTAATAATGCCAAGAAACTACTACCACTTGCATACGTGGCAGACTTAAGATAAGACTACCTTATCAACCATTGTACATACTCTTACCAACCAGCCCTACCAAGAAACGACTACTCTACAAAGTGTCATCGTAGGCACGTTTCAACCCATTGCCCTGTTTGGATGCATCTGTTGTCAATCTAACCCTGCCATCCAAGCACCACTTTGGTTAGAGTTAGTTCAGGGTTAGAATCTAACCTCTGACTTAGAGTATCCAAACAGGTCCCATGTCGCCCATTAAGTCAATGCCTTTTATTCGACCGGGCGTTATGACTTGTGGGACCAACATGTTAGTCTGCAAAAAAAATCCCCGAGTGACCTCCTACCTCCGGCCCGTCCACCTAGTCATCCTCGGCCATGGGACGCAGCTACCGCCGCCGACAGAAGGCGAGGTCAAAACCACCGGCGGTGCGGAGCCCATCTTGCGGCATCCCGGATGCCAGCTCCGTCCGGTGCTCGCGGCCGCTAGCTAGCCAAGATAGCTCCGTCCAGCTACTTGTCTGCAAGGTTTGCTAGCTAGATTGGCACGGTAGCGCGGCGGCTTGCTCGTGCACGCCGCGCTAAGGCTAGCCATCTGGCTCGAGCGAAGGCCAGCGCGGCGGCTTGCTCGCTCATGAGTCACGCTCGGGCCAGCCTGCCAACCCGTGCGGAGGCTAGCGCGGCGTCCGGCCCGTCCGACGGAGCGGCGGCCAACTCGCTCATCACCGGCGCCACCGACGAACACACATCTGTACTATTTGAAGTAATGTTCAGGAAAAATAATGATTTGAGGGAGAATAATAGGATGGAAGGTCATATGTGGGTCCCTCGTGTCAACGGTCAAACAAAATGTGTTGGTTTAAGCTGCCTCGTCAGCACGGATGTGTGGGCCAACCCTGTCATAAATGGGTTTAAACTAACCTAATCGGTATGTAGTAGTTTTTGGCGTGGATTAAGAAATTTTGGGTATGTTTTTGCAATTTTTTGTACAATAGATTCTTCCTAGGGCTGGTTGAAATTGGTAGTTTTTTGTTAAATACTCTACATATTGTAAGTAGGAGTGAAAGTTAAGCTTTGGAACCCGATAAGCAAGGCTATTTACATAGTGCATATGTGTACATGATTGAAAGTGAATATCAACCATGAGTGACTAATATCTTGATGGAAAACTCGAAACTATGGAGTGCTAGGGAAAAAATTTGCATGGTTGGAAATACTAGCAGTGTTCATGTGCGTTGCAATGAATCATAATTAGAATAATACTTATTCACAAACTTGATACAAAACACTCTAATTTTGATATACATATATCACTAGAGATATATTATGTTTCAATTAGAATATATTCCTTGGGCTGTTTTGGCGAGGTCAGGGAGGGATGTGGTTGGTTTTAAGATACTAATTATGGGTTTTTCTGCAAATTGGTAGACAAGTGGGATGTTTGTGAGAAAAGGCAACAACTTACCTCATAGTCGTTAGATGTAGATCTAGTGGTCACAAACGATGGATGGCAGACACACCATCATCACCAACTTAGTCTTCTGTAGGAGTACTAGCAAGATCCGTGCATTGCACGAAACATCAAGATGCATTTTTTTAATAAAAACACTCGTTGTGATTGACCCATGCAGGAGTAATCCCATGTGTAAAAACTAATGATATCTCGAGAAATAGGATATAAGGTGAAGAGGAGTGGGGCGTGGTGGTGATTGGTGGTCGGACTGAGCGGATGCATGGGGATTGATGACGTCGGCAGTGGCCACCAGGCCAGTTTGTTCCAGAGGCTTCCTTTCTTAATTACTCAACAATGAGGTTGTTGGATATAAGGATGAACGAGGGAAGGCCTTGTCTGCAAATGTGGAGAGGGGTGCAGGTATCTTTTAGTTTAATTTCCATCAGTCAGATATAGTTCGGACGATCTATATTGCAAGATGGCATGCGTACCATCATCACCAACTCGATTTTTTATAAAAGAAGTAATATAAGTATGGAGATACAAACGTATTATCGATACTTGTTTCCGTAAACTAGCATCTACATTCCATTCAACGCCTCAGCATGTGAGGCCTTAGCACAATGACTTCTCGACTGTGTAAAACAAAGGTTTTCCCGTCGCCGATAAGTAGGGGGGTGACGGCGGCGCGCTTTTTGGCTTGCTCTAGTCCTAGTAGTCATACTAGGTGGTCTAAGCATGTGTAGATTTATTCTTTTTCACATCTCGTGTTCGCCGTACTGCCATGACTATTGATGAATAGACGGTAAGTTATTCACGGGGAAACCCTTGTTGAGCGTGTTTGCGAGAGAGAGAGAGACAGTGTGCGTGTGTGACATGTCTAAAGACTGAGGCAATGATAACAGATTCTTTGTGTCTATGTGTGTGGAGGATAGAGAGAGACATGTACATGGGGCTTTGTGTTGTGTAACGTGGAGACACATATAAATAATTAGAGAGTGAGTGTGTGAGATACACATGCGGACATGGGGAGAGATGAGGATCCAGATTGATGGGTGTTTGTGCGTGCGTTTGTGTGTGAGAGGGAGTGTGTGTGTATGTGGAGTAGAGAGACCACTAATGATGTAAACCTAGTATAAGGGAAGGGGGAATGGTGTGACATGTGTAGTAGCGGGATAGCATGGGTGCGGGTGGGGGGAGTAGACTATTTGGAAGAGACATCGATTGTGTGTGGGAGGGGGGTGTGAGAGCGAGCGAGGGAGAGAGAGAGAGAGCTAGCGATGGAGAGAGAGAGAGAGAGGAAGAGAGGGGGCGAGAGAGGGGGCGTTTGTGTCCATAAATGGCGTATAGATAGGGAGACGATGTTGATGTTGTTTGAATTGGCCTATGTACGGAGACGCAAGGGAAGCAAGTCATCATGTGTGTGATAGGGACTTCATGAGTGATCTAGAATAGATGGTGTAGAGAACAATGTGCGAGATCGAGAACGATGATACATTAGGGAGCTATGGAAAGAGTCACGACATATATGTATGCAGGGAGGAGCTGGGGCGGGTCCACATGTGGGAGAGATAGAAAGAGGAGAGTGGTGCACAAGGAGAAAAAGTGTGCTTGTTTTGCAGTGGGGGTGGTGTGTGAGGTGAGTGTGCGGGAACCACATAACTAGGGAGATAGACATTTGGGGGCAACGTTTTGTGGGTATGGGAAAGATACACTCTACATAGTGCGTGTGCTTGGGAAAGAGAGATGCCGGGAGACCTAGCTAGAGAGTGGGGCAAGATATGTGTGCATGCCCAAGAGACAAAGTGATAGAGACCTATATTGGGGTCTGGACTTTAGAAGAGAGAGGGGTGTTAATGTGCTTGTGTGTTGGTGTTTGGGGGAGAGAACGACTTCTCTGTGTGTGTGTGGGGGGGGGGGCGACGAGGGGGGGGGGGGTTGGCTTCAGATAAGGAGTGAGGTGTCTATATTTGAGGGACATTAGCGTAATTGAGATATACATGGTCAATAGTGTGTGCACTCAAGGTTGATCAATTTGTTTCACAGTTTGGACTATGAGATAACGATACTTTTGAACATGCGAGATATATTTTGATGTACCAGAATTACAAACCTAAGATTGGAATTTTGGAATTCGACTCCATCATTAGCTTTTGTAATTCATTTAAACGAAGGTACATTTTTAAGCTGGGATTTCGTGATTTCAAATTCATATATCAAACCTAGAGATATACACATACGGGCATGTTCAAACTTTATAATCATCCACTTTATTCATACACATACACATTTTTGCTTTTGTCATCATATTTAGGATAAACACATTTGGAATTTCATTTGAATTGGACCATATGATGGTATTTGCTTGTAATAGCTCAATGATCCATATTTGAACTGAATGGACAATCTAGGTTTCGAGTTGGAGACATTGATTTTCAAAACTTGAACTTTTTTTTGCGTGCAAGACAAACAAATTCTCGGCCATGATATCATAGTCGGCCGTACAAGAGCAGAATATAATTTCAGGCGCCAAAAGCTTTCAAACTTCCCGCTCACATCGAAATATCTCGCGCCCGAAAGTTTAGCCCTGCGATATTCTTGTTTTACCCCTGCCACATGAATGGAAAAGGGATGCTTTGGTAACTCCATTTTTCCCCCTCTTTGCCCCCAACATTCTTCCCCAGAGCCCCTCCCCTTCCCCTCCCCGACCCCCAACCACGGCAAGCCACCGAATCTAGTCCTCCGCCGCAGCGGTGGACCTCACACCCCGACGGATCTACCTTCCGCACCTTGGAACCCCCAACTGCCAACTCACCACTTCACCGGAGCCGCTTCAGCGACTGACTTGTACACCGCCCTAGATCTCCTTGACCGCCATCATGGTCCACCGCACTGGATCTGCTTAACCAGCGCCCTCGTTCGCCATAGTGTAGGCCCTTCACTGACTCCCTCGTCCGTCCCTTCGCTGGCCCTTCATACAAGCCCTCGTCCGCCGCAACAGATCCGCCTCACCGAAAGCACTATTCAACGCACCCGCCGAAGCCTTCGTCCACTGCACCGACCCGCTCCACGGACGCCATATTCAACTCCACCGGCCCTGCTTTACCGACGCCACAGCCTCATCAGGTTATTTCGATCTGTACTCCTTCGGTTTTTCTCTTTATCGTGCAACTGTTCACTTAGCACAGATGAGCTTTCTTGTATGTCGACCGGCGCCGCAACCGTAGCACCGGAGCCGCTTCAGCGACGGCGATAGCCGGCCCAAACTCAACTGCAACACGAGCACCATCGACGATCCTTAGCTATCAAGTATGCCAACGATACCCATACGCCGCCGAGAATTAGGTACTATTATCCAACGGCCGGCGCCTACTTTCACTTTCTTAGCATAAGCACCGCACCTTTGAATTTCTCCAGGGCATCATTCAATTTTTCATGAGACGTGTTATTCTGCTTGCACCTGTAGGGACATACTTCTGGCAGTGAACATGTTACATGTGCTAAATTACATACCAGTGCACATATAGTTAATATGCTTTAGTTTTGTCCTAAGTATTACTGTACTTCCTAGATATCACTGCCTACTATTTTACTTCTTGCATGCTATATTTATGATCATGGTGTTGTTCTGATGCCACCTGTTAGTTCCATCAGACTGCTTCATGTTCTCTATGCTTAATGACACATCAGCAAACTAGCATGTGGTTCCGCTGGTTTTTGTTCGTTTTACCCTGCATTTTCTGATGCTAGCTATTACATCACTGCTACGAGTCTCTGTTCATTAATGTTTTGTGTTATCTTGATCTTCCCAAGTTGCATGACTAATTTGATGCTTCTATTAATGATGGAGCTGCCAACCCCATCAAGCAAAATATTTGTTTTTTGGGGCTAGCACCTTGAACAAGCATAAAAATAGAGGGAAGCAGATATATTGTCGTGTATGCACACACCCTTCTTTCATTAGTTTAGATGAACCATTGATCATCAATTCGAACCGGTGCATGCGATTAAAATTAATTTTACCTAAATAGAGGGTGCAGAATAAACTACAACAAGTAGATTTGCAACCACGGGATGCTGACGATATCTTCAAAGAACATTGTGAAGGAAATATGCCCTAGAGGCAATAATAAAGTTATTATTTATTTCCTTATATCATGATAAATGTTTATTATTCATGCTAGAATTGTATTAACTGGAAACATAATACATGTGTGAATACATAGACAAACAGAGTGTCACTAGTATGCCTCTACTTGACTAGCTCATTGATCAAAGATGGTTATATTTCCTAACCATAGCCATGAGTTGTCATTTGATTAACGGGATCACATCATTAGGAGAATGATGTGATTGACTTGAGCCATTCCGTTAGCTTAGCACTTGATCGTTTAGTTTGTTGCTATTGCTTTCTTCATGACTTATACATGTTCCTATGACTATGAGATTATGCAACTCCCGTTTACCGAAAGAACACTTTGTGTGCAACCAAATGTCACAACGTAACTGGGTGATTATAAAGGTGCTCTACAGGTGTTTCCGAAGGTACTTTTTGGGTTGGCGTATTTCGAGATTAGGATTTGTCACTCCGATTGTCAGAGAGGTATCTCTGGGCCCACTCGGTAATGCACATCACTATAAGCCTTGCAAGCATTGCAACTAATGAGTTAGTTGCGGGATGATGTATTACAGAACGAGTAAAGAGACTTGCCGGTAACGATATTGAACTAGGTATTGAGATACCGACGATCGAATCTCGGGCAAGTAACATACCGATGACAAAGGGAACAACGTATGTTGTTATGCGGTCTGACCGATAAAGATCTTCGTAGAATATATAGGAGACAATATGGGCATCCAGGTCCCGCTATTGGTTATTGACTAGAGAGGTGTCTCGGTCATGTCTACATAGTTCTCGAACCCGTAGGGTCCGCACGCTTAACGTTCGTTGACGATATAGTATTATATGAGTTATGTATGTTGGTGACCAAATGTTGTTCGGAATCCCGGATGAGATCACGGACATGACGAGGAGCTCCGGAATGGTCCGGCGGTAAAGATTCATATATTGGATGATATGGTTTGGCCAAGGGGTCAGGACCATGGGGCTATAAGTCGGTGCAAAAGGAGTTTTGCGGAGGCCAGGGGGCCAAACGCCGGAGACCCTGGTGTCTGGCCCTGGGCCAGACGCCGAGGCCCATGGTGTCTGGGCCAGACGCCAAGGATTGTGGCGTTTGGTCCTGGAATCCGAGTGGGACTCTTGCCTTTCGGGCAAAACCGACTTTGAGGAGGCTTTTGCTCCAAGTTTCGACCCCAGGGCTCAACATATAAATAGAGGGGCAGGGCTAGCACAAAAGACACATCAAGAAACACCAAGCTGTGTGCCAGCAACCCCGTCCCCTCTTGTTTATCCTCCATCATAATTTTCGTAGTGCTTAGGCGAAGCCCTGCGGAAATTGTTCTTCACCAACACCGTCACCACGCCGTCGTGCTGCCGGAACTCATCTACTACTTCGCCCCTCTTGCTGGATCGAGAAGGCGAGGATGTCACCGAGCCGAATGTGTGCAGAACTTGGAGGTGTCGTGCTTTTGGTACTTGGATCGGTCGGATCGTGAAGACGTACGACTACATCAACCACGTTGATATAACGCATCCACTAAAGGTCTACGAGGGTACGTAGACAACACTCTCCCCTCTCGTTGCTATGCATAACCATGATCTTGCGTGTGCGTAGGAATTTTTTTGAAATTACTACGTTCCCCTACAGTGGCATCCGGGCCAGGTTTTATGCGTAGATGTCATATGCACGAGTAGAACACAAGTGAGTTGTGGGCGATACAAGTCATACTGCTGACCAGCATGCCATACTTTGGTTCGGCGGTATTGTTGGATGAAGCGGCCAGGACCGACATTACGCGTACGCTTACGCGAGACTGGTTCTACCGACGTGCTTTGCACACAGGTGGCTGGCGGGTGTCAGTTTCTCCAACTTTAGTTGAACCAAGTGTGGCTACGCCCGGTCCTTGCGAAGGTTAAAACAGCACCAACTTGACGAACTATCGTTGTGGTTTTGATGCGTAGGTAAGAACGGTTCTTGCTAAGCCCAGTAGCAGCCACATAAAACTTGCAACA
The DNA here is from genome assembly GCF_003073215.2 of Triticum urartu. Classification (NCBI taxonomy): domain Eukaryota; kingdom Viridiplantae; phylum Streptophyta; class Magnoliopsida; order Poales; family Poaceae; genus Triticum; species Triticum urartu. The sequence goes on from NC_053024.1 coordinate 694,872,307, forward strand.
ACAAAGTAGAGGACGTCTAACTTGTTTTTGCAGGGCATGTTGTGATGTGATATGGTAAATACATGATGCTAAATTTTATTTTATGAGATGATCATGTTTTGTAACCGAGTTATCGGCAACTGGCAGGAGCCATATGGTTGTCGCTTTATTGTATGCAATGCAATCGCCCTGGAATGCTTTACTTTATCACTAAGTGGTAGCGATAGTCATAGAAGCATCAGATTGGCGAGACAACAATGATGCTACGATGGAGATCAAGGTGTCACGCCGGTGACGATGGTGATCATGACAGTGCTTCGGAGATGGAGATCACAAGCACAAGATGATGATGGCCACATCATATCACTTATATTGATTGCATGTGATGTTTATCTTTTTATGCATCTTATGTTGCTTTGATTGACGGTAGCATTATAACATGATCCCTCACTAAATTATCAAAGTATAAGTGTTCTCCCTGAGTATGCACCGTTGCGAAAGTTCTTCGTGCTGATACACCACGTGATGATCAGGTGTGATAGGCTCTACGTTCAAATACAACGGGTGCAAAACAGTTGCACACGCGGAATACTCAGGTTAAACTTGACGAGCCTAGCATATAACAGATATGGCCTCAGAACACGTAGACCGAAAGGTCGAGTGTGAAACATATAGTAGATATGATCAACATAGTGATGTTCACCATTGAAACTACTCCATCTCACGTGATGATCGGACATGGTTTAGTTGATTTGGATCACGTGATCACTTAGAGGATTAGAGGGATGTCTATCTAAGTGGGAGTTCCTAATTAATATGATTAACTGAACTTAAATTTATCATGAACTTAGTCCTGGTAGTATTAGCATATCTATGTTGTAGATCAATAGCTCACATTTAGCTCCCCTGTTTTATTTTTGATATGTTCCTAGAGAAAACTAAGTTGAAAGATGTTAGTAGCAATGATGCGGATTGGATCGGTGATCTGAGGTTTATCCTCATTGCTGCACAGAAGTATTATGTCCTTGATGCATCGCTAGGTGACAAACCTATTGCAGGAGCAGATGCAAATGTTATGAACGTTTGGCTAGCTCAATATGATGACTACTTGATAGTTTAGTGCACCATGCTTAAACGGCTTACAATCGGGTCTTCAAAGACGTTTTGAACGTCATGGACCATATGAGGTGTTACAGGAGTTGAAGTTAATATTTCAAGCAAATACCCGAGTTGAGAGATATGAAATCTCCAACAAGGTCTATAGCTAAAAGATGGAGGAGAATAGCTCAAGCAGTGAGCATGTGCTCAGATTGTCTGGGTCCTACAATCGCTGAATCAAGTGGGAGTTAATCTTCCAGATAAAATAGTGATTGACAGAATTCTCTAGTCACCATCACCAAGTTAGTAGAACTTCGTGATGAACTATAATATGCAAGGGATAACGGAAACAATTCCCAAGCTCTTCCTGATGCTGAAATCGACAAAGGTAGAAATCAAGAAAAGCATCAAGTGTTGATGGTAAACAAGAACCACTAGTTTCAAGTAAAGGGACAAAGGGAAGAAAGGGGAACTTCAAGAAGAATGGCAAGCAAGTTGCTGCTCAAGTAAAAAAACCCAAGTCTGGACCTAAGCCTGAAACTGAGTGCTTCTACTGCAAAGGGACTGGTCACTGGAAGCGGAACTACCCCAAGTAATTGGCGGATAAGAAGGATGGCAAAGTGAACATAGGTATATTTGATATACATGTTATTGATGTGTACTTTACTAGTGTTTATAGCAACCCCTCAGTATTTGATACTAGTTCAGTTGCTAAGAATAGTAACTCGAAACGGGAGTTGCAGAATAAATAGAGACTAGTTAAGGGTCAAGTGACGATGTGTATTGGAAATGGTTCCAAGATTTATATGATCATCATCGCACACTCCCTACACTTTCGGGATTACTATTAAACCTAAAATAAATGTTATTTAGTGTTTGTGTTGAGCATAAATATGATTGGATCATGGGTATTGCAATACGATTATTCATGTAAGTTAGAGAATAATTGTTGTTCTGTTTACATGAATAAAACCTTCTATGGTCATGCACCCAATGAAAATGGTTTGTTGGATCTCGATCATTGTGATACACATTTTTATAATATTGAAGCCAAATGATGCAAAGTTAATAATGATAGTGCGACTTATTCGTGGCACTGCCGTTTAGGTCATATTGGTGTAAAGCGCATGAAGAAAATCCATGCTGATGGGCTTTTGGAATCACTTGATTATGAATCAGTTGATGCTTGTGAACCATGCCTCATGGGCAAGATGACTAAGACTCCGTTCTCCGGAACAATGGAGCGAGCAACAGATTTGTTGGAAATCATACATACTGATGTATGTGGTCCGATGAATATTGAGGCTCGCGGTAGGTATCATTATTTTCTGATCTTCACATATGATTTGAGCAGATCTGAGTATATCTACTTGATGAAACACAAGTATGAAACATTTGAAAAGTTCAAAGAATTTCAAAGTGAAGTGGAGAATCATCGTAACAAAAATAAAAGTTTCTACGATATGATCGCAGAAGTAAAATATTTGAGTTATGAGTTTGGCCTTCAGTTAAAATAATGTGAAATAGTTTCACTACTCACGCCACCTGGAACACCACAGTGTAATGGTGTGTCCGAACGTCGTAACCGTACTTTATTAGATATGGTGCGATCTATGATGCCTCTTACCAATTTATCACTATCATTTTGGGGTTATGCATTAGAGACAGCTACATTCACGTTAAATAGGGCACCATCTAAATCCGTTGAGATGACACCGTATGAACTATGGTTTGGCAAGAAACCTAAGTTGTCATTTCTTAAAGTTTGAGGTTGCAATGCTTATGTGAAAAAGTTTCAACCTGATAAGCTCAAACCCATATCGGAGAAGTGCGTCTTCATAGCATACCCAAAAGAAAATGTTGGGTACACCTTCTATCATAGATCCGAAGGCAAGATATTCATTGCTGAGAATGGATCCTTTCTAGAGAAGGAGTTTCTCTCGAAAGAAGTGAGTGGGAGGAAAGTAGAACTTGATGAGGTAATTGTACCTGCTCCCTTATTGGAAAGTAGTTCATCACAGAAATCTATTCTTGTGACTACTACACCAATTAGTGAGGAAGCTAATGATGATGATCATGTAACTTCAGATCAAATTACTACCGAACCTTGTAGGTAAACCAGAGTGAGATCCGCACCAGAGTGGTACGGTAATCCTGTTCTGGAGGTCATGTTACTTGACCATGACGAACCTACAAACTATGAGGAAGCGATGATGAGCCCAGATTCCGCGAAATGGCTTGAGGCCATGAAATCTGAGATGAGATCCATATATAAGAACAAAGTATGGACATTGATTGACTTGCCCAAAGATCGGCGAGCCATTGAGATTAAATGGATCTTCAAGAGGAAGACGGATGCTGATAGTAGTGTTACTATCTACAAAGCTAGAATTGTCGCAAAAGGTTTTCGACAAGTTCAAGGTGTTGACTACGATGAGAGTTTCTCACTCATATCTATGCTTAAGTCTGTCCGAATCATGTTAGCAATTGCCAAATTTTATGAAATCTGGAAAATGGATAAACAAAACTACATTCCTTAATGGATTTATTAAAGAAGAGTTGTATATGATGCAACAAGAAAGTTTTGTCAATCCTAAAGGTGCTAACAAAATATGCAAGCTCCAGCGATGCATCTATGGGCTGGTACAAGCATCTCGGAGTTGGCATATTTGCTTTGATAAGTTGATCAAAGCATATAGTTTTATACAGACTTGCGGTGAAGCCTGTATTTACAAGTGAGTGGGAGCACTACAGCATTTCTGATAAGTATATGTGAATGACATATTATTGATCGGAGATAATGTAGAATTATTCTGCAAAGCATAAAGGAGTGTTTGAAAGGAGTTTTTCAAAGAAATACCTCAGTGAAGCTGCTTACATATTGAGCATCAAGATCTATAGAGATAGATCAAGACGCTTGATAAGTTTTTCAATGAGTACATACCTTGACAAGATTTTGAAGTAGTTCAAAATGGAACAGTCAAAGAAAGAGTTCTTGCCTGTGTTACAAGGTGTGAAACTGAGTAAGACTCAAAGCCCGACCATGGCAGAAGATAGAAAGAGAATTAAATTCATTCCCTATGCCTTGGCCATAGGTTCTATAAAATATGCCATGCTGTGTACCAGATCTATTGTATACCCTACACTGATTTTGGCGAGGGAGTACAATAGTGATCTAGGTGTAGATCACTGGACAATGGTCAAAATTATCCTTAGTGGAATAAGGATATGTTTCTCAATTATGGAGGAGACAAAAAGGTTCATCGTAAAGGGTTACGTCGATGAAAATTTTGACACTGATCCAGATGACTCTAAATCTCAATCTGGATACATATTGAAAGTGGGAGCAATTAGCTAGAGTAGCTCCGTGCAGAGCATTGTTGACATAGAAATTTGCAAAATACCTACGGATCTGAATGTGGCAGACCCGTTGACTAAACTTCTCTCACAAGCAAAACATGATCACACCTTAGTACTCTTTGGGTGTTAATCACATAGCAATGTGAACTAGATTATTGACTCTAGTAAACCCTTTGTGTGTTGGTCACATGTCGATGTGAACTATGGGTGTTAATCACATGGTGATGTGAACTATTGGTATTAAATCACATGGCGATGTGAACTAGATTATTTACTTTAGTGCAAGTGGGAGACTGAAGGAAATATGCCCTAGAGGCAATAATAAAGTTATTATTTATTTCCTTATATCATGATAAATTTTTATTATTCATGCTAGAATTGTATTAACCGGAAACATAATACATGTGTGAATACATAGACAAACAGAGTGTCACTAGTATGCCTCTACTTGACTAGCTCATTGATCAAAGATGGTTATGTTTCCTAACGATAGACATGAGTTGTCATTTGATTAACGGGATCACATCATTAGGAAAGGGAACAACGTATGTTTTTATGCGGTCTGGCCGATAAAGATCTTCGTAGAAAATGTAGGAGCCAATATGGGCATCGAGGTCCCACTATTGGTTATTGACTAGAGAGGTGTCTCGGTCATGTCTACATAGTTCTCGAACCCGTAGGGTCCGCACACTTATCGTTCATTCACGATATAGTATTATATGAGTTATGTATGTTGGTGACCGAATGTTGTTCGGAGTCCTAGAAGAGATCACGGACATGACGAGGAGCTCCAGAATGGTCCGAAGGTAAAGATTCATACATTGGATGATATGGTTTGGCCAAGGGGTCAGGCCCATGGGGCTATAAGTCGGTGCAAAAGGAGTTTTGCGGAGGCCAGGGGGCCAAATGCCGGAGACCCTAGCGTCTGGCCCTGGGCCGGACGCCGAGGCCCATGGCGTCTGGGCCAGACGCCAAGGATTGTGGCATTTGGTCCTGGAGTCCGAGTGGGACTCTTGCCTTTCGGGCAAAACCGAGTTTGAGGAGGCTTTTGCTCCAAGTTTCGACCCCAGGGCTCAACATATAAATAGAGGGGCAGGGCTAGCACCAAAGACACATCAAGAAACACCAAGCCGTGTGCCGGCAACCCCGTCCCCTCTAGTTTATCCTCCGTCATAGTTTTCGTAGTGCTTAGGCGAAGCCCTGCGGAAATTGTTCTTCACCAACACCGTCACCACGCCGTCGTGCTGCCGGAACTCATCTACTACTTCGCCCCTCTTGCTGGATCGAGAAGGCGAGGACGTCACCGAGCCGAATGTGTGCATAACTCGGAGGTGCCGTGCTTTCGGTACTTGGATCAGTCGAATCGTGAAGACGAACAACTACATCAACCGCGTCTATATAACACTTCCGCGAACGGTCTACGAGGGTACGTAGACAACACTCTCCCCTCTCGTTGCTATGCATCACCATGATCTTGCGTGTGCCTAGGAATTTTTTTGAAATTACTACGTTCCCCTACACATTGCAACAGCAGCGAGGCTTCACATCAACATATGGTAAGCCAGTGTGTTTTAGTACATGTGAAATGTAATGCTTGTGGGCTGCTTTCTTGGCTTGTGCCCTCAACCTATAATCCTACAGAATAACAAATAGTTCAGTTGTCTACTTTGCTGTATTGCTTGATTCGAATGCTTGTTTGTTACTTGTTACGCTATACCTGAGTTGGCCAATATGTCAGCAGTGCCTGCTGTACTATCGTAAAGAAATGCATGCCTAGTTCATTTGAGTCCTTAACTTTTCCTATGAACTTCATCACAAGACTGTCTTCGTAGTTTATATGAGACCACACTGTTAAGTGCTTTCTTAGATTATTTCAACTGCATAGATGCCTTGGCAACTTAAATATAGTGGTGGTACACTCCCTTTCAACTAGGGATGTCAACTGGGTCCCGTTTAATCCCAATTAAAGTCCACTAGTGGTATGATAGTTCAAAAGAGTTTTTGTTTTTTGAGGAAAATGATCCAGGGAGCTAGCAAAAACTAATTAGATGGGACTGGCGGATGTCGTTTATTTGCCACTTACATCGCTAGTTTCATCTTACCATTTTAATTTCTTTTCGGCTGATGCTACTTCGAACCATTTAAATATAGCTTGCCATGCTCGGCAATAATTCATATGTCGTTTACCATGTAAGCTTACTGCCTCGATCATGCGATAACTATCTATTACTTATATCCAGCGGAAACCTTTCAGGATGTTGTTCACACTAGGACACAGTGTACAACCTCAGAATCTATTTCTGGAAGCAGTGCGCCATCCATGTTACCAGATGGTAGCAGTTCAGAGGCAACACCGCCGAAGAGCAGTCTGAAAACAGATATTATAGTTCTGAGGCTTTACTAGAGGCAGAAAGAGATGGTGTGGCTGTCATGAATGAGGTAATCTCGATCTGGAAGCTGGAAATTATGCAATTAGCTGCACATGTTATGCAAGCAACCCAAGAATTAGAGGAAGTAAGAATGCTGCATTTGAAGACGGAGGAGGTCCTGCTGCTTCTGCTATCTGAAGCCCAGGGTAATCCCAGTTCTTCTTTAGATAGCAGTTGAAATTGTCATTAGATTATTGTACTTGCATGTTGCGTCATCTCTCTGAATGGATTATGTTGTAAGACCCCCTATGTTGTCCATGTGTTGTAATGATCTGAATTTTTTAGGCCAGGTAATCCTCAGTACTTGTATGATTGACATAAGGTGAACTATTTTTCGTGTGAGCATATTGTATTGGATGAAATAACTGTTTGACTCAAAGTGTATCCAACCTACTGAATTCGAAGATCACGACATTTCTAAATCATAATCATATATAAAGGTGGAATAAATCTTTGTTGTGGTTTTGAAGAAATAAATAACAAAACATAGAATTAGCTGTGGATATTCGTAATCGAATAAAAATTGGATTTGGATTTAGTTGCCAGGGCCCAGGATAAACGTGAATGCTAATTCTCCTAAGTTGTGAACGAAGCGGCTAAACACCCACTATCATTTGTGGGCTGCCCGAAGCAAGTGTTTGCAAGATGGAAATTATTGTCTACCCCTGACACTTGATATCCTTATCGACCGGATTTACACTGCTGTCGATAGGGGTAGACTAGTAACTTCAATCAGACGTGACACGACAGCCTCCATTTCAGACACGGTGGACGCCAAACTGGGCGGCAAAACACATTTGATTCAAGCTCGTCCGAAAGACATGTGTCTCTCCCTCCATTTCCCCATTCATCCATGGTGGGCGGCAAAACAAACTCTCCTCGTCCGAAATCGATGTAGGCTACTATTTTAAATAGGGGCAGATGTGTAACTTCCCTCAGACGTGACACAACCGCCATAACTGTCGGCCCCGTTCATACACCGTGGGCGGCAAAACACCCTCTCCTCGTCCGAAATTGTTACCGGCAAATATTTGGGAGATGCGAGATTAGCGTCCTATCCCCAACCGACGTGATGTCTGAAATTTTAAACGGGGGATAAGTTCGTAACTTTCCCACATTTCAGACAAGCGCATCCCAATGTTTGAGATCCCCCCTCCCCCTCCATTTCCCCATTCATACACCGTCGGCTCCACAACAACCTCCCCACCATGGCCAGCCTCCTCCATTTGCCACCCCCATCCTCCACCTTGCCGGAGCCGCTACCCCTACCCCGTCGTCCACTGCAAGAGATGGACGTCTCTCATCCACGGCACCGGACCAGGATCCTTTCATCGCGTCGTCTCGCTTCATCAGCGCCGTCGTCCACTTTGTCGTTGCCGCTCCTACGACTGCCTCGTCCAAAGCAACGGGATTTATCCCCCAACCCGGTCATCTGCCATCTAAAGTCTTCTTCCCCACCGCCGATAGCCATCGCACCCGCAGCACCCTCAACGTATCAGCAGGGGCCTACACGGCGTCGCAAGAGAGGTGGTACTTTTCCATATTTGCTTAAGTTATTGATGTCACCCAGAAAATAGATCTTAAATTCTTTACTGTACTTTTCTTGTCCGTACCAAATTGTAGTGGCTAGTTGAATGCAAACATTGGTTGCGAAGTAGCTTTGTCCGGTTTGCACCTTCAGATCCGCCATGTCACGGTCACTATACTCGTAAAGCTTATGGTTTCCCCCCTTTATATTCACTACCATTATCGTAGGTGCTTCACTGCTTCATGTCGTGCTAGCACCGCTCCTCAAGCCCTCAACCCATCAAGCAAAACAACATGCCACTCATAATTCCAAAGCTTACGTGTTGAAATACGAATCTGATATGATGATCATATTACTAAAACAGAGAATGTTTAATTGGTCACCTAATGTTTCTATATTCGTTTCGAAAAGCATGTGCGCCACCCACTGGTCCAGCTAGTTCCACTTTCCTGATTTTACTCTTGATGCTTAGGGTTCTCCCCTTTTATCTACTCTACTATGATCTGCGTAGGTGCTTTCTGTCATACTAGCATTACTCCACCCTTCAAGCAAAACAGCACAACACTCAAAATTCCAAAGCTTAGTTGTTCAAATATGATTGTGATATGATACTAATATTAGTTAAAGGTCCCACTTGAGTTTCCAAATGCATGTCGCGACATATAGAGAGACAGTAGAATTGCATTTCTTTGTCACTTGTTGACTATACTTTCTTGTCCATACCAAATCTTAGTTGTTATTTCAAAGCAACTAACAGTTGCTAACTACCCTTTGCGCGGTTTGCAGCTTCAGATCTGCCATCCCACTGCCACGGTCAACACTATACTCATCATGCTTACGGTTTCCCCATTTTATGATGACCACAATCAGCCTACGTGGTTTGTGTCGTAATAGCACTGCTCCACCCATCGAGCTAAACAAGCTTAGTTGTACAAATTCAAATCTGATATTATGCTGATATTAGTAAAACTGAGAGATGTTTAATTGGTCAGCTAAATGTTCCTACTTTAGTTTCGAAATGCATGTGAGCCACATATGGAGAGACTGGAAGGAATAGTATTTCTCTGTGCCTCTGGTTCATCATGGGTGGCCAACCAACATTGTATAGAAAGACTTGCAATATCTTCAATCTGCTTGCTCTTCTGCTCTTCTTTAAGATGATCCTCTTCTCTTGCGGTCGACTGGTCAGGTCGAGTTATTCTCCCTTAGTATATTTTGAATCTGTCAGGTCAGGTCGACTTATTATTCTTTACCATATGTTGAAGTTGTCATCTGCGAAGTATCATCATTGTTGGTGCTCTCATATTTTGAGTAGTAGGCCACATTATATTAATGCACACACCAAATTACAACATCAATGGCACCTCTTAGAAGAATTGCAGAGATAGCACAAAGGGGTTTACAGGGAGGAAGTATTGAATTATAATCACTTCTGCATTACAAAGATAATCTCACTTGTTTTTATGTTTTCATGCATGTCAGGTATTGAACATTATCAAAATGAATATGAGAATGGGCGCACGAGAGGAATATTGCGGAACAATCCACTGGCTAACAAACTTGGCATGGTGGAGGATGGCCTATCTTATTCACCCATCAAGGTGCATGCTCTAACTTGGCAAGGTTGTATTGGTCGCACATATTTTGCATCTGACCTCTTGCATTACATCTACTTTGTTACACCATCTGCTTAGTTTAAGCATCATATATGAGTATATGCTATACCTATCCATTTTCTGTACCTATTCCATGTGTCGTCATACTATGTTTTTCCAGTCAAATGTTGTTCTTTCATAATAGATGTCCAAAAGGAAGAGGGTGATTGCAGATCCTCAAGGAGTACAAACTAGGTATTTGGAAAGGGTAGTGACACCTGTTAAATTAGATAGATCAGCAGCCACAGAAAACATAGGCCCAACTGTAACAGACTTTACCCCTACTCCAGTGGCCAAACCCCTATCAGAACTGCTGAGAGCCCAGCGTCAGGTACTATCTATGATATCAATTCAAAATTTGAACTCCTAAATTTCTGCATGTGCCTTACCTTCTCTCTTGTATGAAAACTAATTTCAGATGAATCTCCTAGCTCAAAGGATCATAGGATCTCACGATAATACTTGGCTCTGCATTGCTCTTGTCAGTACCTCTTTCCCTTTGTCAGCATACTTACACTCATTGTTGTTTGATTATGTAGCATCACTGTAAATGTTCGCTTCTTTATCCTCCCTTTACTTGAAATTATAAGATCTATATTTACTCTTAGATAAATGTAGAATTAACACAATGGTTATGAAGTTTTGGATTGCTCATGGAAGTACCTGTTGTCATGTACTCCCTCTATATTGAATTAATTATTGATCAATTGGATGTATTTAGAACTTAATAGTGCTAGATACATCTATTTGAGCGACAACTAATAACGGACGGTGGTGGTATTACTGTACATGCATCGTGAGATAGTTGATTGTATAGCATTACTCTGCATCTTATCTGCCCTGCCCTCCACTTTCTCCAAATTATCATATCTACATTTACTCTTACCAAAATGTTGAATAAAGCCAATGCCACTGCACAAGTTGATATATGCATTCCTCTTGTCAGTACCTTTTTCCTTGTAACGCTGTACTTAATTAATTGCTATTTGATTATGTATCATTAGTCTGCACCTGAGCTTCATTATCCTCTATTTCTTCCAATATTATTTGATCTATATTTACTCTTTGCAAAATGTAGAATAATGGCAACGCTTATAAAGAATTTTCTTTGGGGAATTTATTGAATTATGTTTCCTTCAACATGGAGAAGGGCTTTGTCCAGCCCGTGTTAACATGTAATGTAAGTTCATCCTTCTCAAGCCTTCAAACTTTGTTCTAGTATAGATTTGGATAGGCATCATTTCCTCCACTACTGTTTACATCTGATTGGATGTTTGCAACAACTACCAGTTTCAAATTGTAGTTGTAAAAACATGTTCCTTATGCAGAACAGATCCATTTATTTGCTTATATAATTGTGAAACCTGTTACCTGTCTCCTTGTTTCTCTTTCAGAGTCGTATCTCTTATGCCAGGCGGAACTTTAGGAAAGATAGTGAGCCAAACCATCTTGAGGACAGCGAGATGACCCCAAGGTCCTGTCTTGATGAAGACAGTGAGTTGAAGCTACTCACCAGCAGGTGTGAGACAACCTCTGTGCAGTCACTGCCTCAATCAGTTCGACTTCTTCAGTCTCAACTTAAAGCGGAAAGGCTTGCTTCAGCTCAGCTCCGACTTGAAGTCAAAGATGAAATGAAGATGTCAGGGGACTGCCTTGTGCACTATGGTGCCATACAACTAGGGATGAAGCATCTATCGTTGACACATCTGAGGTCTCATCAGCTTGTTCGGCTGCTTGCGGGGCCCGAGCTTGCCATGTCTAGTGCCTTCGGAAGTGCTCTCAGTTTTGTATATTCTTGTCGGCGCGTTTATATGCACAGGTGGCGACCTTTGATGCCTAGTGTATGTAATCTGCAGTCATGTTGCACTTTATTATCACCGGTAGCGAACTTTGATTCCCAGTGGATGTAATATGCCGTAATTTCTTTGTTGTATAGTCTAGGTTTATTCTCTGGTCGGTATGCTATAATTTAGGCGGAAGGTTCAGTGGATCTTAGTGTTGTTGGTCTTCAGGCCGGCCCGTTACTCATATGGGCCAAAACGTGGGCCTATAATCATCTTGGGCCATTAGCAGGTCTAAACCTATAGTAGTTTCCCGCATTTAACAGGCCATGGGCTACATATTTGCTGTAGTGACACTGGGCTTCCTATGGGCCGTAGAAACAATGGGCCTTCTACGGTCCGTAGAAACAATGGGCCTTCTACGGGCCGTAGAAACAATGGGCCTTGTACGGGCCGTACCATCAATGGGCCTTAGACGGGCCGTATGATCGATTAGCCAAACATGGGCCAAAACAGACCGCATTATGGCCGTAAACGGGCTAGAGTTGGAGTCGTCCGCTCATGGGCCGACCATAACAGGTTGTCGTTAATTGGCCGTATTTGATGATGCTATGAAAACGGCCCAATGTATTAGCGGGCCACAAACGGGCCGACTGTAACCACGGGCTGAATTTGGCCCACAAGCAGAAAATAGCAGTAACAGGCCGTAAGTAACCGAATGCTGGAAATGAGCCCAAGAATAAATGGGCCCTGAGAAGGCCGAAAGATAACATGGGCTACAAACGGCCCAATGGATTAATGCGCCCTTAATGGGTATAAAGTGATAGAGTGTTCAGTACGGGCCAGTTTCACCACGGGTCGTTAATGGGCCAAGAGTTACAAAGGGCCTCATATGGGCCAAAAGACGTCATGGGCCATACATGGGCCGGAACTTAAAATTGGCTGGAATCATATTGGACGGCCCAGATGACGCTACTGGGCCTAATTCGGATAGGTCGTAACGGGCCCTGGGTTAGCGAGCTGTAAATGGGCTATATACGAACGGACCGTTATAATAGGCTTTCTGTAGGCCGGCCCGCCACCTTTTGACCAAGTCAAATGGGCAGGCCTTTTCACAGGAACGGGCCTCTGTTCGACCGTGCCATGTGTCGACGTATCATAGGCGCCTTCGGTCCAATGAGTGGATGATATCTGTCACAACGGTGAGCCGACACGTGTTTCCTCCAGCCAATGATGATTTTACACGTGGAAAATCCACATTGGTCAGGGCTGTTAGCGGGTTATCGGATCCAAAACCGGACCCGATAGCTTAACGGCGTTCTGTTACGGTGGATGCCATGTGTCGGTCACCCTTGACGAAAGCACTTCTGTGACACGCGATTTATCGTCATGGAAGTGGACACTTCTGTGATAATAATTTTGGTAATGTCATGTAACACTTCTACGACAGCACAGGTCTGACTATCTTGATTCTGTCATAAAATTTTCATGGATGTACATGCATGATAGAAAACGTGACCTACTATGACAAACACATATCATCACGGAAGTGTATTTTTTTGTAGTGAAAACGAGGAGGTTCTTCATATAGAGACAAAGTCCGGCGAAGGTCGCGCCCTAATGAAAGGATCGATATAGTTGACTAGAGGGGGGGGTGAATAGGAAACTAACAATTTTTAGCTTTTCTTTACCAACTTAAACTTTGCATCAAAGTAGGTTGTCTAGATATGCAACTAGGTGAGCAACCTATATGATGCAACAACAATAAGTACACAAGCAAGCAACGGATGTATGACAAGATAAGCTTCCACGAGTAAAGGGATGAGATAAGCAAGAGTGGAGCCAGTGAAGACGAGGATGTGTTACCATAGTTCCTTCCCTTTGAGAGGAAGTACGTCTCCGCTGGAGAGGTGTGGAGGCACGATGCTCCCCATGAAGCCACTAGGGCCACCGTATTCTCCTCACGCCCTCACACAATGCGAGATGCCGTGATTCCACTATTGGTGCCCTTGAAGGCGGCAACCGAACCTTTACAAACAAGGTTGGGGCAATATCCACAACTTAATTGGAGGCTCCCAACAACACCACGAAGCTTCTCCACAATGGAGTATGGCTCCGCGATGACCTCAACCGTCTAGGGTGCTCAAACACCCAAGATTAACAAGATCCGCGAGGGATTAGTGGCGGGAATCAAATTTATCATGGTGGATGTGTAGATCTAGGCCTTCTCAACCAATCCCTAAGATACCAACAAGTTTGATTGGCTAGGGAGAGAGATCGGGAAAAAAATGGAGCTTAGAGCAACAATGGAGCTTAGGGATGGAAGAGGTAAGTCAACTCAGAGAAGAAGACTCCCTTTTATAGTGGAAGAACAAATCCAACCATTATCCACCAACTCGGCCTACGACACACGGTACTACCGCACCGGAGACGCGGTACTACCGCCAGGGCCCGCGGTACTACCGTAGGGCACTACAGTACTATCGCCCACGCAGCAGTATACAAAACAGCCCTGATGCGATGAAGCAGAGGGCAGTAGAACCGTTGGCGCGGTACTACCGCTCCCCCTCGCGGTACTACCACAAGGCAGGGATAGTCCAGATTTGGGAAGGCACGGATATATAAAAATACATCTGTGGCAACTTCCGCTGAGTTTAGATCTATGCAGAAATCCGACAAGGTAGTACCGCCAATTTGGAGTGGCACTACCGCATAGGGTGCGGATGTAAAAAATTACATCCGCCCTACTTCCGCTCATGCTGCTGAGCCTGGCCCGAGGCCACGATACTACCACGCCCCAGGAGCGGTACTACCGTGGGCACCTGCGGTACTATCGCGCCCGCGGCCGGTACTACAACAGGGGCCTGCAGTACTACCGCTCCGAAGAGCAGTACTACCGCATGCCCAAGTTCAACCACACTAGGAGTCCTTCATTTTGCAGAGACAAGGAGAAACGGAGCATGCTCCAAAGAGCTAGAGGAAAGGTGGTGTAAAAGGAACAAACGAGTACGTGTTGATTCCACCCAAACTTTTCCGACGCGGACCACCTCTTGATAGTACGACTTTCCTACGACTCAAATCCACCGAAAAGAAACGTAGAGAAACACCGTCTTCAATAGTCTTCGAGGGGCACCAAATCGTCTTGTTCCTAGAAATGATATATCTGAAATGCTCAATGCACACGCAAAAGCATTGTCATCAATCACCAAAACTACTAAGGGATAAATATGCCCTTACAGTCTCCCCCTTTTTGGTGGACTGATGACAATACGAGATTTGCACATAGGAATATACTTAAAGCATAGGCAAACCCAACATATATAAAATATAGACGGGCTCCCCCTAGATGTGTCCGCTCTGGAGATGTGCTTTGGACTGCACGGCACACATACTAGGATCAACACTCCCCTTATATTTTATAGACGAGGCAACTCTTGCAAAGGAGTAACTAATAATAACAGAGAGGCAAGATAATACATATGAGCATAAATTAACTAGCACAAGATAGCATAAGCTGACGGGCGACTAAGCAGGAAAGACGATAAGATACGATAGAGTGCATATGTCTTACACCATATGGTAAGGGAACACGAGTCACGACAAACCAAACCAAAGCAAACGAGGTCCAACAGAACGAAAGCAAACACGACACAACCAAACACGACGCACGACTCGCAAATCCTACGCTCTCTCCCCCTTTGACATCGAGACACAAAAAAGGCAGAGAGGACGCTGCTACCTCTTGAGAACTTCCGTTGGTTTTCCGTTGAAGAGGAAAGGGTGGTGCAGCAAAGTAGCGTAAGTATTTCCCTCGGTTTTGAGAACCAAGGTATCAATCCAGTAGGAGGCTACGCGCGAGTCCCTCGTACCTACACAAAACAAATAAATCCTCGCAACCAACGCGATAAGAGGTTGTCAATGCCTACACGGTCACTTACGAGAGTGAGATCTGATAGATATGATAAGATAATATTTTTTGTATTTTCATCATAAAGATGCAAAGTAAAATAAAAGAAATGGAAATAACTAAGTGTTGGAAGATTAATATGATGAAGATAGACCCGGGGGCTATAGGTTTCACTAGTGGCTTCTCTCAAGAGCATAAGTATTTTACGGTGGGTGAACAAATTACTGTTGAGCAATTCACAGTATTGAGCATAGTTATGAGAATATCTAGGTATGGTCATGTATATAGGCATCACGTCCGAGACAAGTAGACCGACTCCTGCCTGCATCTACTACTATTACTCCACACATCGACCGCTATCCAGCATGCATCTAGATTATTAAGTTCAAGAGAACAGAGTAACGCTTTAAGCAAGATGACATGATGTAGAGGGATAAACTCATGCAATATGATGAAAACCCCATCTTGTTGTCCTCGATGGCAACAATACAATACGTGCCTTGCTGCCCCTACTTTCATTGGGAAAGGACAACGCAAGATTGAACCCAAAGCTAAGCACTTCTCCCATTGCAAGAAAGATCAATCTAGTAGGCCAAACCAAACTAATAATTCGAAGAGACTTGCAAAGATAACCAATCATACATAAAAGAATTCAGAGAAGATTCAAATATTGTTCATAGATAAACTTGATCATAAACCCACAATTTATCGGTCTCAACAAACACCCCGCAAAAGGAAGATTACATCAAATAGATCTCCACAAGAGAGGGGAGAACTTTGTATTGAGATCCAAAAAGAGAGAAGAAGCCATCTAGCTAATAACTATGGACCCGAAGGTCTGAGGTAAACTACTCACACTTCATCGGAGAGGCTATGGTGTTAATGTAGAAGCCCTCCGTGATCGATGCCCCCTCCGACGGAGCACCGTAACAGGCCCCAAGATGGAATCTCGTGGATATAGAAAGTTACGGCGGTGGAATTAGGGTTTTGGCTCCATATCTGATGGTTTGGGGGTACGTAGGTATATATAGGAGGAAGAAGTACGTCGGTGGAGCAACAGGGGGCCCACGAGGGTGGAGGGCGCGCCTTGGGGGGGGGGGGGGGTAGGCGCTCCCCCTACCTCGTGGCCTCCCTGTTGGTTGCTTGACGTAGGGTCCAAGTCTCCTGGATCTTGTTCGTTCCAAAAATCACGTTCCAGAAGGTTTCATTCCGTTTGGACTCCATTTGATATTCCTTTTCTTCGAAACCCTAAAATAGGCAAAAAAAATAACAATTCTGGGCTGGGCCTCCGGTTAATAGGTTAGTCCCAAAAATAATATAAAAGTGGGTAATAAAGCCCAATAATGTCCAAAACAGAAGATAATATAGCATGGAGCAATCCAAAATTATAGATACGTTGGAGACGTATCAAGCATCCCCAAGCTTAATTCATGCTCGTCCTCGAGTAGGTAAATGATAAAAACATAATTTTTGATGTGGAATGCTACTTGGCATATTTCAATGTAATTCTTCTTAATTGTGGTATGAATATTAAGATCCGAAAGATTCAAGACAAAAGTTCAATATTTACATAGAAATAATAATACTTCAAACATACTAACTAAGAAATTATGTCTCTTCAAAATAACATGGCTAAAGAAAGTTATCCCTACAAAATCATATAGTCTGGCTATGCTCTATCTTCACCACACAAAGTATTTAAATCATGCATAACCCCGATGACAAGCCAAGCAATTGTTTCATACTTTTGACATTCTCAAACTTTTTCAATCTTCATGCAATACATGAGCGTGAGCCATGGACATAGCACTTTAGGTGGAATAGAATGGTGGTTGTGGAGGAGACGAAAAAGGGAAGATAGTCTCACATCAACTAGGCGTATCAACGGGCTATGGAGATGCCCATCAATAGATATCAATGTGAGTGAGTAGGGATTGCCATGCAACGGATGCACTAGAGCTATAAGTATATGAAAGCTCAAAAAGAAACTAAGTGGGTGTGCATCCAACTCGCTTGATCACGAAGAACTAGGGCAATTTGAGGAAGCCCATCATTGGAATATACAAGCCAAGTTCTATAATGAAAAATTCCCACTAGTATATGAAAGTGATATCATAGGAGACTCTCTATTATGAAGATCATGGTGCTACTTTGAAGCACAAGTGTGGTAAAAGGATAGTAGCATTGTCCCTTCTCTCTTTTTCTCTAATTTTTTTATTTGGGCCTTTTCTCTTTTTTATGGCCTCTTTTATTTTATTTTATTTTCGTCCAGAGTATCATCTTGACTTTGTGGGGGAATCATAGTCTCCATCATCCTTTCCTCACTTGAGACAATGCTCTAATAATGATGACCATCACACTTTTATTTTGTTACAACTCAAGAATTACAACTCGATACTTAGAACAAGATATGACTCTATATGAATGCCTCCGGCGGTGTACCGGGATATGCAACGACTCGTGAGTGACATGTATGAAAGAATTATGAATGGTGGCTTTGCCACAAATACAATGTCAACTACATGATCATGCAAAGCAATATGACAATGATGGAGCGTGTCATAGTAAACGGAACGGTGGAAAGTTGCATGACAATATATCTCGGAATGGCTATGGAAATGCCATGATAGGTAGGTATGGTGGCTGTTTTGAGGAAGGTATATGGTGGGTGTATGATACCGGCGAAAGGTGCGCGGTATTAAAGAGGCTAGCAATGGTGGAAGGGTGAGAATGCGTATGATCAATGGACTCAACATTAGTCATAAAGAACTCATATACTTATTGCAAAAATCTACAAGTTATCAAAGCAAAGTATTACGCGCATGCTCCTAGGGGGATAGATTGGTAGGAAAAGACCATCGCTCGTCCCCGACCGCCACTCATCAGGAAGACAATCAATAAATAAATCATGCTCCGACTTCATCACATAATGGTTCACCATACGTGCATGCTACGGGAATCACAAACTTTAACACAAGTATTTCTCAAATTCACAACTACTCAACTAGCATGACTCTAATATCACCATCTCCATATCTCAAAACAATTATCAAGTATCATACTTCTCATAGTATTCAACACACTCATAAGAGAATTTTATTATTAATCTTGTATACCTAGCATATTAGGATTATTTAAGAAAATTACCATGCTATTTAAGACTTTCAAAATAATCTAAGTGAAGCATGAGAGATCAATAATTTCTATAAAACAAACCCACCACCGTGCTCTAAAAGATATAAGTGAAGTACTAGATCAAAACTATATAACTCAGAAGATATAAGTGAAGCACATAGAGTATTCTAATAATTTCCGAATCATGTGTGTCTCTCTCAAAAGGTGTGTACAGAAAAGATGATTGTGGTAAACTAAAAATCAAAGACTCAAATCATACAAGACGCTCCAAGCAAAACACATATCATGTGGTGAATAAAAATATAGCTACAAGTAAAGTTACCGATGGAAGTAGACGAAAGAGGGGATGCCTTCCGGGGAATCCCAAAGCTTTGGATTTTAGGTGTCGTTAGATTATCTTGGGGGTTCCATGGGAATCCCCAAGCTTAGGCTCTTGCCACTCCTTGTTCCATAATCCATCAAATCCTTACCAAAAACTTAAAAACTGCACAACACAAAACTTAAAGTAGAAAATCTCGTGAGCTCCGTTAGCGAAAGAAAACAAAAGACCACTTCAAGGTACCGTAATTAACTCATTATTTATTTATATTGGTCTTAAACCTACTGTATTCCAACTTCTCTGTGGTTTATAAACTATTTTACTAGCCATAGATTCATCAAAATAAGCAAACAACACACGAAAAACAGAATCTGTCAAAAACAGAACAGTCTATACTAATCTGTACCTAGCGCAAGATCTGGAACCCCAAAAATTCTAAAATAAATTTCTGGACGTGAGGAATTTATCTATTAATCATCTTCAAAACGAATTAACTAAATAGCACTTTCCAAATAAAAATAGCAGAAGTTCTTGTGAGCACTAAAGTTTCTGTTTTTACAGCAAGATTAACAAGACTTTCCCCAAGTCTTCCCAACGGTTCTACTTGGCACAAACACTAAATAAACACAAAATACACAACCAAAACAGAGGCTAGATAAATTATTTATTACTAAACAGGAGCAAAAATCAAGGAATAAAAATAAAATTGGGTTGCCTCCCAACAAGCGCTATCGTTTAACGCCCCTAGCTAGGCATAAAAAGCAAGGATAGATCTAGGTATCGCCATAATAGTAAGATAGATCATTAAAACTCATTTCATATTCTCTACATTAGGCAGCAAGTTTTCTTTGAGGCAAGCAAAAGTAATCAAAAGGGCTAAATTTAATGGGACAAAAGTCCCCAAGATCAAGTTTGGGAGGTATAGGTTCCTCCTTTGGCCCTTTGTATTGCACAACCAATTCATCATTATAAGCATTCTTTGAACAGAACTTTGTGAGCCTATACTCAAGAGAATATCCTAGTTCATCATTTCGAATGGCAAAATCATCATTAAGTCCAGAAATTCTATCAACGAAAACATTGGTAGGAACCCTTTTTCTAAGATTTTCATTGAAAGCAACATAGTCTAGAGATTGAAAATGCATTATTTCTTCTTGATCAAAAAGGATAGCCTCTATGGGAGGACGGCAAGCGTCCACCCTATAATGTGCAAATATTTCTATTGCCTCTTTTATTATGAATCTAAACTAATGAGCCAAAAATATAGTAGCGGCACGCTTAACAGAAGAATGCTCAATATTATAAAATTCTAGGAAAATCCTTTGTATGCAAGGGTGCATGTGCATGAATTATCTTTCAAGTTCAACTACAAGCATGGCAATAGCGTCCGCAAGACTACTAGTTCTATGAAGGATAGAACTGCCCATAGAAGGTAAAGCATCGGCACAAGTAAAAAATCTTGGATAACTCCTTTTCCAATAATATTACCACTAGCAATACGGATTTTTTTTGTATGTAAGATAGGGGATTCTTCAGCAGGAGCATCAGAATTTTTCATGATATTATTATTGTCCATATCGACAATAATTTCCCCAATTTCAGACATAACGGCAGAAAGTGCAAAAGGCAAAAAGAGGCGAATAAAGAAAGATAGGGGGATAGAGAGAGAGCGCGAATAAAACGGCAAGGATGAAGTGGGGGAGAGGAAAACGAGAGGCAAATGGCAAATAATGTAATGCGGGAGATAAGGGTTTGTGATGGGTACTTGGTATGTTAACTTTTGCGTAGACCTCGCCGGGAACGGCGCCAGAAATCCTTCTTGCTACCTCTTGAGCACTTGCATTGGTTTTCCCTTGAAGAGGAAAGGGTGGTGCAGAAAAGTAGCTTAAGTATTTCCCTCAGTTTTGAGAACCAAGGTATCAATCCAGTAGGAGGCTATGCGCGAGTCCCTCGTACCTGCACAAAACAAATAAATCCTCGCAACCAACGCGATAAGGGGTTGTCAATCCCTACACGGTCACTTACGAGAGTGAGATCTGATAGATATGATAAGATAATATTTTTGGTATTTTTATGATAAAGATGCAAAGTAAAATAAAACCAATGAAAATAACTAAGTGTTGGAAGATTAATATGATGAAGATAGACCCGGGGGCCATAGGTTTCACTAGTGGCTTCTCTCAAGAGGTATTTCATGGTGGGTGAACAAATTACTGTTGAGCAATTGACAGAATTGAGCATAGTTATGAGAATATCTAGGTATGATCATGTATATAGGCATCACGTCCGAGACAAGTAGACCGACTCCTACCTGCATCTACTACTATTACTCCACACATCGACCACTATCCATCATGCATCTAGAGTATTAAGTTCAAGAGAACAGAGTAACGCTTTAAGCAAGATGACATGATGTAGAGGGATAAACTCATGTAATATGATGAAAACCCCATCTTGTTATCCTCGATGGCTACAATACAATACGTGCCTTGTTGCCCCTACTGTCACTTGGAAAGGACACCGCAAGATTGAACCCAAAGCTAAGCACTTCTCCCATTGCAAGAAAGATCAATCTAGTAGACCAAACCAAACTGATAATTCGAAGAGACTTGGGAAGATAACCAATCATACATAAAGAATTCAGAGAAGATTCAAATATTTTTCCTAGATAAACTTGATCATAAACCCACAATTTATCGGTCTCAACAAACACACCGCAAAAAGAAGATTACATCGAATAGATCTCCACAAGAGAGGGGGAGAACTTTGTATTGAGATCCAAAAAGAGAGAAGAAGCCATCTAGCTAATAACTATGGACCCGAAGGTCTGAGGTAGACTACTCACACTTCATCGGAGAGGCTATGGTATTGATGTATAAGTCCTCCGTGATCGATGCCCCCTCCGGCGAAGCTGCGGAACAGACCCCAAGATGGGACCTCGTGGATACAGAAAGTTACGGCGGTGGAATTATGGTTTTGGCTCCGTATTTGATCGTTTGGTGGTACGTAGGTATATATAGGAGGAAGAAGTACGTCGATGGAGCAACAGGGGTCCACGAGGGTGGAGGGCGCGCCTGGGGGGTAGGCGCGCCCCGCTACCTCGTGGCCTCCCTGTTGGTTGCTTGACGTAGGGTCCAAGTCTCCTGGATCTTGTTGATTCCAAAAATCACATTCCCGAAGGTTTCATTCCGTTTGGACTCCGTTTGATATTCCTTTTCTTCGAAACCCTAAAAATAGGCAAAAAACATCAATTCTGGGCTGGGCCTCTGGTTAATAGGTTAGTCCCAAAAATAATATAAAAGTGGATAATAAAGCCCAATAATGTCCAAAACAGAAGATAATATAGCATGGAGCAATCAAAAAATATAGATACGTTGGAGACGTATCAGACACCTACAACATAAGTGGTATCTCAGCTCCAAGGATCACTCATCAAGCTCCTCATCAGTCTCGGCAGTGGGAATTGGCTCCTCTTCCTTCTATGACTCAGACCACTTGTAGCCCTGCTTCGCCATCCAGGCAGCCTCAGGAGTGAT
>NC_053024.1:694896206-695029931 GCF_003073215.2 Triticum urartu
GGAGATTTCACTAAAGACAAGAGTCACGTTCAATGTTATAGCCTTATACACCATCGCATACTACCAAGAAGATTGTCCGGCACATCAGTGGCCATATCATCCGTTCAATTTTTTAACACCCAAGAAAAATCATGATCATCAACGCCATTATCACCGTTCGAATCTTACACGTGCTTTGACAAATTTTTCTATGCGTACACGCAGATACATTACTCCCCCTCTATCAGGGTTTCGGAAAAAAGGCAAAGAATAGGGTTCCCATAACTCCAGCTGCTGAACCTTTTGCCACTCATCACCAGTCCACTTATGCTACTGCTTAGCCTCCTCACCCATTTCTTGCAGCCCAAATGATCTCGATATACATATTAGATCGCATGTTCTATCCTCTCAAGTTCTTGTGGAGACTAAGTTATTACACAATAATTGAATTTAGCTTGAAATTATTATCATTTACTTTTGCATATCTCTCTAAACGCTATAGCGCCGCAATATCAGTGTGTTTTCTGACTCTGGCTGGGCCACTAGTGGATTTTCAGTATTCTTTGGACATAACCTCGTATCATGATGGGCAAAGAAATAGGATATTATATCAAGGTCAAGTGCAGAAGCTGAATAAAAGGCACTAGCAAATGCAAGAACAGAGATTATTCCGGTTCAGTCCATCTTGAGAGAGCTTGCTGTGAAACACACTCAGGCCCCTCGCCCCTCCGCCGGCGCGTCCCCCGCCCTCTCTCCTCCCAGTGGCTGGATGCGTTGGCCGGAGGTGCCCTCCGCCGCTCCGCCGCCCCCTCTCCTCCCAATGGCTGGATGTGGTGGTCGGAGGTCCCCTCCACCAATCCACATCGCGGATCTACGCTACCACACCCGTGGGTCGTAGCCTGCCGCTGCTCGCCCGCTCTGCCCGCTACCGCACCCCTCACCCGATTCAAGGACTTCGTGGAGCTCCCTCTGTTGCGGACGCCAACAAGGCCCTATCTCGGTGTCCAGCAGCGGTTTTAGGGGATGTGGGTGGCGGAGATAACCAACTGGGAGACCTGCAAGCAGATGTGGGTTGGGTCGTTCCACACAGCTGAGCTCGCAGCCATGGAGTACGATCGGTGGCAGGTACGTTTCCACGACCGTGATGCGAGGCTCAACTTCCCCTTCGGGGTGGCTCCGGTCCACCTCGGCCCGCCGTAGCCCGGGAATGGTGAGCGCTCGGATGGCGCGAGTGGATCGAGAGGCAAGGGAGCACCTCGAGGCGGATGCCGCCGCCGAGGCCTACATGGATGACCTCCCCCAGCAGCACCCGGAGCTCATGGAGGCGAAGCGGGCGATATTCGCATCAATGGAGTTGAAGCAGGCGATATTCGCGTAAATGGAGGCAAAGTCATCATCCTCTCTGACGACGAGGAGGGAGGAAAGAAGGGCGGTGAGGAGGAGGAGATCGACGTCGAGGTGTGGTGGAGTGTCTTCACCCGCAACGACGCCGCATCCACCGGCACGGACCCAACTCTCAGCAAGGGTGGTCTCACGAGGAAGGACTGGCTTGACCTCCACTTCGGCCGAATTTGAGTGCAGTTTAGTTTAAGCTTTGAGTGTAGTTTAGTTTAAATTTAAACTTATGTTTAATGTTCGGTTGCGAAGACTATCTACGTTGAACTTATGTTTAAATGCATGCACCTTTCAATTGAAATTTGATTGACAAAATTACTTTTACTCCGCTAACTTTAGGGGTTCAGCTAGAATAGACCAAAATTTAGTGGATCATAAATACTTCACTAAGATTTCCTAGGCCGGATACTCCACTATTTTTAGTGGACCGATTAGAAATGCCCTTACTATGTACCTATGTACCTATCTGCTAACCCAATGTTTCATGCGAGGACAAAACACAATGAAATAGATTTTTATTTTGTTAGAGAAAGAGTTACGCTAACTGACAGTTGGAAATTCGTTTGTGTATTCACGTGATCAGGTTGCACATGGTTTGACAAAAACATTCCCCACAAGAAGCTTTGAAAAAATTAAACGTAATCTCAACTTAACAAAGTTATGATTAAAAGAGTGTGTTAAACATCAACATGCATACATGACAACAGAGGACACGGTTGTGGATTCCAAGTCTCCTACCGAAGATAGACTATGTTGTTAGAGTTTGTTCTTATCTTTGTAACAGAATATCTCTCCCTAGTCTATTCCTTTTTCCTCAAGTTGTAAATCCCAACTGTACGCATATCCAGGGAGACGCGCCCCTGGCGATATAATAAGAAGCTGTCACCCAGAGCTAGGGTATGACGTTTCCCAACAGTGATAACTTCGTCTGTCTATCAGTATTCGCTAAGCATGAATTTGTTCAAGCATGCTTGAAGAATTACAGACAAATTTTGCGGAAGAACCGGATAATAGAGATCATACAGACAATTTACTTGCTAAATTTCCATACCCAATGACAGTCTTGAGAAATCTTGTGCAATCCACAAATTCTTTTGCATGTGCATGAACTTTTATTAGTTTTTAAGCATATTAGTTGACGATTTACCAAATTTCTGACTGCATAAATAGGGACACGAGGTTCTAGTTGTCTCTTTTCAAACCATTGGAATGTATGTTTCCAAGGTGCTTTAGAGCTCGAGAATCAGCCTTGCCATGGGAAAAGTTTGAACTGACTCGACCAAATTTGTTTCCAAATTTTGTTCCTACTTTCAAATCTGAGGCTCCTGCTAGACAATGACGAAATTCGTCATCAGTCATTCATGGATGCTTGCTTTGCTTTGACCATTTGGCGCTTACTCAGTACTTGATTAAGCGCTTAATTAGCTACTTCTTCAAGCACAGGATGCATCATCGCAGGAAAATAAACTAACCACCTGCGTCTGCAGAGTACTGAACAAGGCTGTCAAACTATTGCTAGCTAATCCAGTTACATCTATCAGCATTTGACGCATGCTTGCATGTCCTGGAAAAACGCATACACTAGTAGAAAACAGGGCTATGGTCCAGGCCGGGTCAGCCCATTAGTCCCGGTTCAGTCTAGAACCGGGATCAATGTGGGCATTGGTCCCGGTTCGTGAGCCCAGGGGGCCGGCCGGGCCACGTGGGCCATTGGTCCCGGTTCGTCTGGACCTTTTGGTCCCGGTTGGTGGGACGAACCGGGACCAATGGGCCTCGCTCCTGGCCCACCAACATTGGTCCCGGTTGGTGGCTTGAACCGGGACCAAAGGCTCCCCTTTAGTCCCGGTTCATGCCACCAACCGGGACCAATGAGGTGCCTATATATACCCCCTCGCGCAAGAGCAGAGCACAGTGCTCTATTTTTTCTGGCCGAGGGGGAGAGGGCTTTGTGGTGCTCTAGCTCACCTCCTATGCATATGAGGTGTTCGATGGAATGCCCGAGCCACACTACTTAAGTTTTCTCCTCTCGAAGCTCGACCTCGAAGCTCCATTTTCCTCGAGATTTGTCTAGATTTAGCGGTCCGTCACGCCCCGTCCCCGTCTTCACCGCCGTCGATCACCCGCGCCGATCTCATCACCGACACCACCGTGGTGAACCTCTTGTTCTTATCTTCTTTCTGAAAGGAAAAATATTCTTACTTGTATGTTTAGATAGATACTTGTATCATTTTCTTACATTTATTATTGCATCTTATATAGTGCGATGGTTTTGGTATCCGCCCCCGTCGGCCCTCGTCCTGTCTATGATTCGGATGTGGTATGTATATTATCTTTATAACTATTGGTTCATTTATTGTTTATAAAAATTATGCCGACCAACGTGACATAGATTTTATTTATCTAGGATGTATGTGAATCGGAAATGCCAACCGACCCTATTGTCGAGAGGTTAAATTTAGTTGAAGAAGAAAACAATTTGTTGAAGGAAAAAATAAAAAAAATTAAGGAGGAGAAGATGATATTGGAGTTGCATGTTGCGGATGTCGTCGATGATCACAAGATCAAGATGGATGCAATGCGCTTGAAGATTAGAAAGATTAGAAAATATGCCATTCATACCGAGGCTTGGTATCATTATGCCGTTAGATCAATTGTTACCTTGGTTGCGATTATGATCGCATTTGTTTTCGCATTGAAATATTTTACATAGTTTCAATGTATGGTTTAATTAATTAGATGCTCTAGAGAGCTATATGTTGTTAGATGAGATCTATGTATGGACTTTGGTTTTAATGTGATGATGAACTTCTATTAATTTGAACACTTAATTATATATAATGCACGCAGATGAACCGGCAATGGATGTACGGTGACAGACACACCTCCGAGTACATTAAGGGCGTGCATGAGTTTCTCGATGCGGCTAAGGCAAACAAGCAGAATGGTTTTATGTGTTGTCCATGCATTGAATGTGGGAATACGAGGTCTTACTCTAACCGGAAAATCCTTCACTCCCACCTGCTTTACAAGGATTTCATGCCACACTATAATGTTTGGACGAGGCACAGAGAAATAGAGGTTATGATGGAAGACGGCGAAGAAGAAGAGTACGATGACAACTATGTGCCCCCTGAATACGGTGATGCTGCAACGTGGGGAGCTGGTGAAGATCAAGAGGAAACAGACGATGTGCCCAATGATGCTGCCACGGGTGAAGCTGCTGAAGATCAAGAGGAACCAGACGATGTGCCCGATGATGATGATCTCCGCCGGGTCATTGTCGATGCAAGGACGCAATGCATTAGTCAAAAGGAGAAGCTGAAGTTCGATCGCATGTTAGAGGATCACAAAAAAGGGTTATACCCCAATTGCGAAGATGGCAACACAAAGCTCGGTACCGTACTGGAATTGCTGCAGTGGAAGGCAAAGAATGCTATGGCTGACAAAGGATTTGAGAAGCTACTGAAAATATTGAAGAAGAAGCTTCCAAAGGATAACGAATTGCCCGACAGTACATACGCAGCAAAGAAGGTCGTATGCCCTCTAGGATTGGAGGTGGAGAAGATACATGCATGCCCTAATGACTGCATCCTCTACCGCAGTGCATACAAGGATCTGAACGCATGCCCGGTATGCGGTGCATTGCGGTATAAGATCAGACAAGATGACCCTGGTGATGTTGACGGCGAGCCCCCCAGGAAGAGGGTTCCTGCGAAGGTGATGTGGTATGCTCCTATAATACCACGGTTGAAACGTTTGTTCAAAAACGAAGAGCATGCCAAGTTTATGCGATGGCACAGTGAGAACCGAAAGAAAGATGGGAAGTTGAGAGCACCCGCTGACGGGTCGCAGTGGAGAAAAATCGAGAGGAAGTACTGGGATGAGTTTCCAAAGGACCCAAGGAATGTATGGTTTGCTTTAAGCGCGGATGGCATTAATCCTTTCGGGGAGCAGAGCAGCAATCACAGCACCTGGCCCGTGACTCTATGTATGTATAACCTTCCTCCTTGGATGTGCATGAAGCGGAAGTTCATTATGATGTCAGTTCTCATCCAAGGCCCTAAGCAACCCGGCAACGAAATTGATGTGTACCTAAGGCCATTAGTTGAAGAACTTTTACAGCTGTGGAATGGAAACGGTGTACGTACGTGGGATGAGCACAGACAGGAGGAATTTAACCTTAAGGCGTTGTTGTTTGTGACCATCAACGATTGGCCCGCTCTCAGTAACCTTTCAGGACAGACAAACAAAGGATACCATGCATGCACGCACTGTTTAGATGACACTAAAAGTATATACCTGGACAAATGCAGGAAGAATGTGTACCTGGGCCATCGTCGATTTCTTCCGACCAACCATCAATGTCGAAAGAAAGGCAAGCATTTAAAAGGCGAGGCAGATCACTGGAAGAAGCCCGCCATCCGCACTGGTGATCACGTGCTTTCTATGGTCAATGATTTACACTACGTAATCTTTGGAAAGGGTCCCGGTGGACTAGCTGTTCCGAATGACATTGAGGGACACGCACCCATGTGGAAGAAAAAATCTATATTTTGGGACCTACCCTACTGGAAAGACCTAGAGGTCCGCTCCTCAATCGACGTGATGCACGTGACGAAGAACCTTTGCGTGAACCTGCTAGGCTTCTTGGGCGTGTATGGGAAGACAAAAGATACACCTGAGGCACGGGAGGACCTGCAACGTTTGCACGAAAAAGACGGCATGCCTCTGAAGCAGTATAAAGGTCCTGCCAGCTACACTCTTACGAAAGAAGAGAAAGAAATCTTCTTTGAATGCCTGCTCAGTATGAAGGTCACGACTGGCTTCTCGTCGAATATAAAGGGAATAATAAATATGCCAGAGAAAAAGTTTCAAAACCTAAAGTCTCATGACTGCCATGTGATTATGACGCAACTACTTCCGGTTGCATTGAGGGGGGCTTCTACCGGAAAACGTCCGATTAGCCATTGTGAAGCTATGTGCATTCCTCAATGCAATCTCTCAGAAGGTGATCGATCCAGAAATCGTACCAAGGCTAAGGAGTGATGTGGCGCAATGTCTTGTCAGTTTTGAGCTGGTGTTCCCACCATACTTCTTCAATATCATGACGCACGTCCTAGTTCATCTAGTCGACGAGATTGTCATCCTGGGGCCCGTATTTCTACATAATATGTTCCCCTTTGAGAGGTTCATGGGAGTCCTAAAGAAATATGTCCGTAACCGCGCTAGGCCAGAAGGAAGCATCTCCATGGGCCATCCAACAGAGGATGTTATCGGGTTTTGTGTTGACTTCATTCCTGGCCTTAACAAGATAGGTCTCCCTAAATTGCGGTATGAGGGGAGACTGACTGGAAAAGGCACTCTTGGAAGAGACTCAATAATATGCAGGGACGGATATTCTTGGTCTCAAGCACACTACATAGTTCTACAGAACTCTACCTTGGTGACCCCGTATGTCGATGAACACAAGAACAGTCTGCGCTCCAAACACCCGGAGCAGTGCGACGACTGGATTACATGTGAACACATCAGGACTTTCAGCAGTTGGTTGGAAACACGTCTCAGAGGTGACAACACTGTTTGTGATGAGTTGTACTTGTTGTCCAGGGGATCATCTTTGACTGTATTGACTTACAAAGGATACGAGATAAATGGGAATACATTTCCACGATCGCCCAAGATCAAAAGAGCACCAACCAAAACAGCGGTGTCCGCTTTGATGCAGCAACCGAGAGCGGAAAGGATACATATTATAGTTACATAGTGGACATATGGGAACTTGACTATGGACCTAATTTTAAGGTCCCTTTGTTTAAGTGCAAATGGGTCAATCTGTTAGGCGGCGGGGTACAGGTAGACCCACAGTACGGAATGACAACCGTGGATCTGAAGAATCTTGGGTACACTGACGAACCGTTCGTCCTAGCCAATGATGTGGCACATGTTATCTATGTGAAGGACATGTCTACCAAACCGAGAAAAAGAAAAGATAAGGAAGCGAATACATCATACGATGAGCCAAAGTGCCACATAGTTCTTTCAGGAAAAAGGGACATCCTGGGAGTGGATGGCAAGACAGACATGTCTGAAGATTATGAAAAGTTTCATGAAATTCCTCCCTTCAATGTCAAGGCTGACCCAAGCATCCTGATAAACAATGAAGATTATCCATGGTTACGGCGCAATAAGCAAATGACACAAGCGAAGAAAAAGTGAAGACTTTCTCCCGCAACTATTATGATGATACCATGCCAAATTTGTAACAGACGAACATGCTACCATTGTCCGTTTTGTACATGCACATGCTATGTGGGTGAAATTATGATACTATCCCAACTTTCAACTTTTTCAGAGTTCATTTGAAATGCTTTCATGTCTTATGGTTCCGGCCCTCATAATACCATTATTCAAATTTTAACTATTCAAATTTGAAAACTAATGGCACTAACAGAAAGTTTATAATTTTTCTTTAAAACTGATGGCACTAACAGAAAGTTTATAATTTTTCTGACCTAAAAGCAAAAAGAATTAAAAAATGCAAAAAACAAAAGAAAATAATAATGCAAAAAACAAAAAAACTGGAAAAAGTAAAGTTAATCACAAGAAATTCAAACAAATTTCAAAGAATTCAAATTTTAACTATTCAAATTTGAAAACTAATGTGCACTAACAGAAAGTTTATAATTTTTCTAAAACTAATGGCACTAACAGAAAGTTTATAATTTTGCTCCTCGCCCCTGGCCCATGACCATTAGTCCCGTTTGTGCCACAAACCGGGACTAAAGGGTTGGTCCTCGTTGCGGGCAGAGTTTAGTCCCACCTCGCCAACCGAAGGGGCTCACACCGGTTTATAAGCCCTTCCCTCTCTGCCTTGTTGAGCTCCTCTCAAAGTGAAAATAGATGCCCTAATAGAGAAAAGTTTAACCTAAATTCATAGTGAATTTCTCTGAAATTCATAGAAATTTATGAATTTAGGTTGAATTTTCTCTATTAAGCGCATCTATTCTCAATTTTTAGTAAGTTAATCACAAACTTGTTCACACAAAATTTCAAAGAATTCAAATTAAACTTATTCAAATTTGAAAACTAATGGCACTTAACAAAAAGTTTATAATTTTTCTAAAACTAATGGCACTAACAGAAAGTTTATAATTTTGCTAACCTAAAAGCAAAACAAAATTAAAAATTAAAGCAAAAAAAAGAAAATAAATAATGCAAAAAAAAAATTCAAAAAAATGGAAAAAACTATTTTTATTGTAAAGTTAATCACAAAATAAAATAAATAAAGCAACAAAGAAAACAAAAAAACAAAAAAAATGTTTTCAAATTTGAAAACTAATGGCATTAACAAAAAGTTTATAATTTTCCTAAAACTAAAAGCATAAAGAATTAAAAAATAAAGCATAAAACAAAAGAAAATAAAATAAAGCAACAAAAAACAAAAAAAATGCCACCTACTGGGCCCCCACGGCCTGAATACGACTAGAAACCCATCCAAGGGCCAGGATTCAGACCCGCAGGAGGCCCAGTAGGCCCACAGGCATAGCAGTGACAATTAGGCCCGTAAGCCTGCAATGGAGAGAAGCTCGAGAGGGGTGCGGCAGTGGGGCTTATAAACCACTGTGCACCCCTCTCAACTAGCGAGGTGGGACTAAACTTTCGACGCCGCAGCAACACAAGGCCTTTGGTCCTGGTTGGTGGCACCAACCGGGACTAAAGGGGAGCATTGGTCACGGTTCGTGGCACCAAAGGCCGCCACTTCCCGCCCTTTGGGCTGCTGAAAATTGGTATTTGGTCCCGGTTGGTGGCACCAACCGGGACTAAAGAGGGTATTGGTCCCGGTTGGTGCCACAAACCGGGACCAATACTCTATGTATATAAGCAGGACTTAGGAAAATTTGACGAACTCATCGCCAGTTGCCCCCCGGCCCGCCCGACGACGCCGAGCTCATCGACGCCGCAAGGCTGCCCAGATCGACGCCGTCCGCTGCCCCCCGAGCCCGCACACCCCTGCCCTCGCCCCCGAGCGCGCCTTCACCGTCCGCCGTCCCCGAGCCTTCCTTGTCGCCGACGCCACCTCGCTGTGAGCGCCGCCCGTTCCCCTGCTCCTCCCCTTGTACTGGCCGCCGTCGCCGCCGCCCCTACCCTTCGCGCGTTGCCGCCCTGCGCCGCCCCTGCCCTGCGCGGTCGCCGCGCGCCGCCCTTGCCCTTCGCTGCCGCCGCACGCCGCCCCGCCGCGCGCCTCCCCTGCCCTGCCGTGCCGCCGCCCCTGCGCGCCCTTCATTTTTATTAGTTTAATTTTTTTGTTCATATATATATAATGCATATGTGTATGTATGTGGCTATGTGTATGTATATGTTCAAAATGTATAAAAAATTGTTCTGAGCATGTTCTTGTTCATATATGTATTTTTTTGTTCATATGTGTATTAATCTTTTTCCATATATGTAATTTTTCTGGTTCATAGAAAGAAGAGGAAGAAAGAAGAAAATTTTGTTCATATATATATAGAAAGTTTTTTGTTCATAGAAAGTTTTTTGTTCATATATAGAAAGTTAGAAGAAAATTTAGAATATGCTAAAATTTAGAAGAAAAAGAAGGATATGAAAGAAGAAAATAAGAAGAGGAAGAAAGAAAGAAGAGGAGAGGAAGAAGAGAGAAATAAATAAGAAGAGGAAAAAAGAAGAAAAAGAAGAGGAGAAGAAGAAAGGAATAGAGGAGAAGAAGAAAAAATATCTCCTCTTTTTTTTTCTTCTTTTTTTTCTTCGATCTTCTCCTCCATTCCTTTCTTCTTCTCCTCTTTTTATTTCTTCTTCATTTTCTTATGTTTTATCGGGTCTGTCGTCGTCGATATACCCCTCCCGATAACTTCAACATGAGGGGGGTCGATATACCCCCTCCCCGATAATATTTTTTTTGTTCATATTTTTTTCATAGCATTATTTCCATGTATATATGTATGTGGTTATGTATGTATAGATGGATAGCATTTTTTTCATGTATGCATGTCATTGTCGATATACCCCCTTCCTGTTAACTTCGACAGGAGGGGGGGTCGATATAACCCTCTTCGATAACTTCGAAATGAGGGGGGGAGGGTCGATATACCCCCTCCCTGATAACTTCGACATGAGGGGGGGGTCGAGAACTCGTTTAGGGGGTCGAGGGTTGAGAACTAGTTTAGGGGGTCAAGGGTCGAGAACGTCAGACATTCACGAGAGAGGCGAGGAAGAAGGGGAAGAAGAGGAGAAGAAGAGGAGAGGAAGAAGAGGAAGTCTTCTCCTCTATTCTTTCTTCTCTTCTTTTTTCTTCTTCTTTCTATATGTATTAGTTTTTTTTATTTACGTTGTTAATTAGTAGATATTAATTTTGTTCATATATGTATGGATGCATGTGATATGTATGTATCTATGTATCGGGTTTGTCGTTGTCGATATACCCCCTACCCGATAACTTCGACATGAGGGGGTCGAGAGGGGGTCTAGGGTCGCTGAGGGGTCGAGGGTCGTCGAAACATGAGAGGAAGAAGAGGATAAAAAAAGAAGAGGAAGAAGAAAAAAAAGAGGAGAAGAAAGAATAGAGGAGTTCTTCTCCTCTATTCTTTCTTCTCCTCTTTTTTTTCTTCTTATTCCTCTTTTTTTATCGGGAACAAGGGTCGTCGAGGGACATAGATGTAGTGTCGTCGTTGTCGATATATACCCCCTCCCGGTAGCTTGCTATGATTAGGTAGCTAGTTCTACGTTTGGCACTAATATATTCATCTGTCATGTTTGAATAATAATTGCCATGTTGTAAATATTTGTAGAAACTATGGACACCGCCCGAGACGAAGCAAAAGAAGTGTTGTTGAGGGACATAATCGCAGAAGGAAGTGATGCCGTCTCGTTGTTTCTCAACGACACCGATGGTCTGGAAGGAGAGGGTGAACAAGATGGCTACGGTGACCTAATGCCGGTGCAAGAAGAAGAACATGAGGACGGCTCTGGTGACCCAATGCCGGTGAGAGAAGGAGACCGTGATGACGGCTCCGGTGACCGAACCGAGTCCAGCCAGGTATATGTATTAGTTAAGCCTGTGCTGACTAGCTGATTGATGCATTCATTGTTTTGGTATGTACACATATTAATTAAGTCTTTGTTCTTTTTTCTAGCCCTCCGGATCGAGCACAACTTCGGTAAAGAGACGAGGCCCGAAGAAAAAGTTGAGCTCAGATGAAAAGTTAGAGATCATAGCAATCGCGCCCGACGGCCAACCGATTGAACCCCTCCGGAGAAAGAGCGCATTTGTTGCTTAGTGCGGGGTTCTGGTTAGGGACAAGATCCCGATAAGCATCCAACAATGGTTTAAGCCGGCTACAGAAGACCCTGAGGTGTCTTATGTCAATGATATGCAGAAAAGTGATCTTTGGACTGAGCTGAAGTCAAATTTCACCCTACCCCCATAGGATGATCCGGAGAAGCCAGTTAAAGAGCAATTAATCAAGTCTTTTGCTCTTAAGAGGATGGCAGATCTATTTAGGAGGTGGAAGAAAGAGCTGAATAGGTTTGTCGATAAAAAAGAGACACCAGAATTCAAGGGCAGATATGAGAAGATCAGAGATCACTGGCCCGCATTTGTGGCCCACAAGACATCGGAAAAGAGTAAGAAGATGTCGGCTACAAACAAGCAAAATGCTGCGAAGAAGATGCTTCACCATCGCACGGGGTCAGGTGGCTACCTCGTAGCCCGGCCTAAGTGGGCCAAGACTGAGAATGATCTGGTTGCTAAAGGGATCGAACCAGAGACAATTAGCTGGCCAGACAGTTGCCGGACTTGGTTCTTCGGGGCTGGCAGAACCTTGGACCCTGTAACAGGGAAGTGCATTTGGACGAACGATCAAATGGACATACTAGTCAGGAAGCTTAAGCAGTATATCGAAGCAGCGCAGCAAGGGAAGTTCTTTCCAAACAGAAAGAACGACGAGCTCACAATGGCCCTCGAGAATCCTGAGCACCCTGGACGGACACGAGGCACGCCAGGCTCCATTCCGTGGAAGGTTGGTTTTCCGGACGCAGGCGGTTACAAATCCCATGAGAGGAGGAAAAAAGTGCAGCAGACCCAAATGCAGGCGCTGCAAGCAAGGGTAGACGCGATAGAGGAACGAGAAGCAAATCGCAGCAAACGTACTGCCGAAGCTTCCCCCGAAGCTACCCCGCCATCTCAGGGCAGAAGCAGCGTGGCTTCCACCGAGCTGCTTCAGCCGAAGCATGCCTTGATGGCTCCTGCCAGCTATCCCGTGGATGCTATAACAGAGTCTCAAAATTGCCACCTTATAACGCAATGGATGAATTTGAAGGTCAAGGCGGCTGTTGGCTCTGTTTATCCTACTGAACCCGGCGCAACTTTTCACTGCCAGCCGATTCCAAAAGGATATGCTAGGGTGATGGTGGATGAGATAACGGAGGGATTTGAGGACCTCCAGCTTGACCACCCTACCGGTGAAGGGGAGACTCGGCTGGGGTCTGCTCTGAAGACTCCATGCCTATGGCGGAAGGAGCTCATCAACCTTCCGAACTGGACGCCTCCACCTCCTCCTCCTCCTCCGGCAAGTCAGGGCACTCCGCCTCCTCCACCGCCTCCTCCTCCGGCGAGTGACGATCAGGGCCCTCGGCCGGCTCCTTCTCCGGCGCGTGGCGGCACTCCGCCTCCTTCTCCGCCTGCGCCGACGCGCCCGAGCAGCCAGCCTCCTCCTTCTCCGCCTCGTCAGCAAGGGCGGAAGAGACCTGCCGCCGCTCCAGCTGCTCCGGCGCGTCGTAGTCCTTGTCCTCCGCCTCTTAAGCAAGTAAAGAAGACAACTGCTCCGTCTGCTTGGTCGGCATCTAGCAGTACAACCAGAGGCGGGAGGACATACAGATTCGGTCCTCCTCTGAAGACTCCAGAGAAGTTACCATATGAGAGGACCCTGGAGGAGAACGCCGAGATCGCGCGAACCGAAGTGGATGACTGGTTTCAAGGGTTGAGAGCAAAGAGATATCCACCTCCGGAGGAGAAGGTAGATCCGGTGAAAGTGAAGCGCACTCTGGCTGCCCTGACAAAACCACCGAAGTCTCCGCCGAAAGGAAAATATGACCGCATTATTGGAAAGGAATTTGCCGAAGCGGAGCGGTTGGGAAGTACTGTCAGTGATCAAAGGCTGAAAGAACGACGAGCTGGGAAACAAATTGCCCAGCTCGGCGAACAAGCGAAGCAATCGTGCCCCCCGCTCAAGGTGCCTAGCCACAACGTCGCTAATGATCCGAGGATGGTGCCCGGTTATAGCAATCTTGCAGATTACGTGCCCGACGGAGTACATTATGAACCCATGGACATGCAGATACAAAGATACGAGTACGGGAAGCCTCTCGTCAAAGATGAAAGATCTCTATCAACGATGATGCGAAGATTGCATGATTGGTACTTGAAAATCTGCAGAGACTCTGGGGGAGGAGTACTTTCTATGTGAAAGTTAAAAAGGAGCATGACCTCGTTGGAATTGATCTGTTGACTGTTCCATTTGAGGAGTTCTATCAGTTTTTCAATCAATTGGCCCTCGATAAAACAACGGTCGCCTGCTACTGTCTGTAAGTAGTACTACTTCTGTCATTAAGTTTCTCTATATAGCTTAGCTCTTTCATTGCATGTATTTATAATCATCCTCACTATATTATGCAGATTGAAGATTGCCGAATTGAAGGAAAGACAAGTCGGCGATATTGGGTTCATTAACACATATCTCATAGATGCAACTCAGGTTAAATTTCATGCCGCAGCTCGAGGCCAACTTGCTACGATCGTTCATAATAAATGAAAACAAAGATATAATACTCTTTCCTTACAACTTCAAGTGAGTGTTACTGTCTTGTGCGTATTCGGTTTCCCTTATATATTAGTCAAGGTTATAGTAATGTAATTGATGAGTTATGCATGCGTGTACAGTTTCCACTATATTCTCCTAGAGATTAAGCTTGAGCAGGGACTAGTAACCGTCTTAGACTCAAGACGAAAAGATCCCCAGGACTATGCAGACATGACTCAAATACTCGAGAAGTAAGTTAAATCGATCATTATCCACCATATCAGCAACTTTGTTCATTTCCTGATATATCAAGTAATTGTTTTCTTTGTCCGGCAGGGTTTGGAAAAAATTCACCAGAAAAGCTCCGGGACTGCCGAAGGAGCTGCAATTTAGACACCCGAAAGTAAGTACTATAGTAGCATTTTAAGCGCATCTACTAGTCATTCAAGCGCTAGTTTCATCAATACCATTTGGCATTCTTGCTTATCAGTTTGATTAACCTCTATTTCTTGTAAAGTGGTTGTGGCAAGAACAAGGGAATGATTTCTGTGGATACTATGTTTGCGAGTCCATCCGCCACACGACCTGTGAGCGGGGCTACACTGAAGAACAATATGAAGTACGTAAATAACAACATTCACAATTTTATTTTATTACCATCATTTGTGTTGAGTTTCATTCATTCATATATATATGTATTGACCCCCTTCTTTAAATTAGATGTTTCGGAAGCGGGATGAACTCCTAGCACCAGCTCGCATGCGAGCAATTCAAGAGGAATTGGCGGCATTCTTTTTTGACCACGTGATCCCTAAAGACGGAGAATTCTATGTGGACCCTGAGTCCGTATGGTTATATTTGTAAGAGATAATTATTGTATATATGTAGCCGGTAGTGTCAGATAGATATACGAGAACTTGTTGTTCGACCAATCTCTCGGAGAAGGAGATGTGGTCGATATCACTTCTCTCTGTATGCATATATGTTCATGACGATCTTCTGTTTCCTTCGTTTGCTTACTAGCTAGCCAGCGTGTCTAGTCCTCTCTATACGTATGTATAGTACGTAGCGTCGACCAAGCACGGACATAAGAGAGGACACTTCTCTCTATTAATTATAGCTAGCTAACACAATATATGAAACACCTAAATTAACCCCCCAAAACCCCCAAACACCCGCCCCCCTTGAAAAAACAAAAACCCCAGCCACAGAAATGCTGACGCGTGGATGTCTATTGGTCCCGGTTGGTGCCACCAACCGGGACCAAAGGGTCTCCTGCCTGGGCTCTGCGCACTGTCCATGTGGAGGCCCATCAGTCCCGGTTCTGGATTGAACCGGGATTAAAGGGTCGGGGCATTAGTACCGACACTTTAGTCCCGGTTCAGGAACCGGGACTAAAGGCCCTTACGAACCGAGACTATAGACCCTTTTTCTACCAGTGATAGTCCCCCGTAGCTGCCCATGCGAACTGACGGCCTTCACCATTCCTGCTGAAGGCCACTACTGTTGGGTGCCTGGAGTCGAAGCTGGCAAAAGGGCGCTTGTGGTCGAGAAGCTGACACCGGTGTGTGACGTGGTAGTTTGCTTGCTCGACCTGGGCTGTCAGTGCTATGCCAACAACTCGGAGGCAACAACTCTTCACTACCTCCCTCCTCGCGAATACTTGTCGCGGGTATCCTTTTACATCCCATGCATTTTTTTCAAAATGTTGTGTCTCCGTATGCCTCCCATTCATATTTCATAACGAATTGCATCAATCAAACTTATTGTTGATCTTCATTGATCCCTCACTCAGGAGCCTCGACCTTTTTTTCGATAAAAGGGCCACATGGCCCCCATTTTCATTAAGAAAATAGAAGTCTAGATACAACCACCACACCACTTTTTCCATCAGACCTGATGCATCACCTCATCAACTGATAAGCAACCTACATCCTAGACATATAACCATATCTATAGGATGCCAAATCACCCACTACCGGAGAGAGAACAGACTTTTGAACATCTTTTACAAATTGCACATCGGCCAAAACAATAGGCAAATCTAAAACCAGAACATACTACAGAACCGCCCAATTTCAGGTAGACACAAAACCCAGTCTTAGAGCAGAAGGATTCCACCCATATGTTCTTCTGTAGACTTGATTTGCTACCCGAGATAGCCTCTTGAAAACCTCCCTAAGCATTTTTTGCACACCTTTTCTCTGTAGAATCATCCATGAATCCAACAAAGAACACAGGGTAAATATTACATTGATAGGATTTGAAAGGAAAACACGTTGAAAACAGGATTTGTTCCTTGTTTTCCAAATTGTCCATATCAAAGCAGCAGCACCAATAGAAACAATAGCCCTATCCTTTCCAGAATAGGATGGTATCCAGTTTTGACAAAGATCAAAGAAAGATAAAGGTAATTTCGGGTTACCTAGTGTACCACATATCACATTCCATAAAAACCTAGCACAAGAGCACGAAAAGAATAGATGATCAATGCTCTCAGAAACGCCACAAAACTCGCAGAAATTTGGTGCTTTCCACCCTCGTCTAGATAAGTTATCCTTGGTTAGGATCCTCCCTTTGATCACTAACCATAAGGAGCCTCGACCTCGATCTTGTTTCTTTGCTTGCTAGTACTTTCTATCCTAAGAACATAGCTAGAGGATACCAGGATACTAAAGAAAGAAGTGTGTCCTTTATAAAGTCCGATCATGCTTACACCAAGGGAAGTTGGTGAGCGTATTACCTATCTATACATTAATTTTTTGACCAACTATTAGAGCCTACTTTTTACTCAAGCTATAACTTTCCTTTCGGTTACACATTGGTGCTCTGCAATATTGTCTCGGCTTTCTCTAGCCTCCACACTCAACACCGATTTGCCAGGCTTGTGGGAGATGTGTGTTCAGAGCTTGTACGTACTGAAAACCTGAATCATGCTCAACATTATAGCCTTGTACATCATCGGAAATTTGTGAAAGGAGCAATCTACTCGAATCTTCAGTGACATCACCTCCCACCACTTGCAACCACATGTGTCCATATTGCAAAGGAATTATCATCCATGTTGTAGTGGCATAATAGCCTAATGCTATATTTCTTCATTGTAACTCCAGTTTCCCTTTTGATACCTGCTAGGTTGGTTTAAATCTTATATCTACATGAATTTACTTCAATCTAAAATCAACATATCATCTAGCACAATAGAAAGCCTTGACATCATGTTGCTTCAGTTTAATGTTTGACTGTGAGATCTAGTGAAAATATGACCATCCATTCCATAACCATCCAGGTTTTATTTGTTTCTCAACGCATGCTACATTGCCTCTCCATGAGTTTGAAAATATAATTCTAGCTTTTGGATTTCATTCCCAACAAAAGGCTATTATACTATCTCACAGCAACCTTTTAGTACTTTTCTCCATTTCAGACAGGTCGTGTCATCTTATTTCTAAGATTCTACAGCAAAACACGCTCCTAGTGCTTTGGCATGTCATCTTTAGTGCCACAGTTGCAGGGAAATAGGTCTTATTTGTGTTTCATTTCAAAGTATTAGAATGTAGGCTTCCAACGCATTTTAAGATATGATTGTGCGTGCTCTAGTGAAAATCTTAATCTAACATTCCAAAACCTTACATATTTTTTCCCAAATGAATGATGCATTACCTATCCATGACTTATATCTGACTGTGTGCTGTTGTGAAAATCTGAATCGGCTATTCCAAGACCTCTCAGATTTTGTTTGTTCCTAAATGCATGTTCCATTGCCTCCCCATGAGTTTGAATCTAGATTTTGGATTTTATTCCCTACTGCAAAGTATTGTACTATCTCGAGGCAAAAAAATTAGTATCCTTCTCCATTCAAAATCAGGATTTCTGCACAATAGTTGATAATTATATATAGACTTTTTATATAAATATACATAGGAATCAGGCAGCACTGAAATGATAGCACTGGCCATGCCGCTGTGCAGTACGATGATGCTCCGGGATACTTGTATCCTTTAGTATGCTGTTTTCTCGATCTCAATGAAAATAAAGAAAATATTTCTGGGATATCATCAAGACTGACTTTTTGGAGTTGTTCAATTATTTCATGCCGACCGACTAGACCTATTCAAACTTAATTTTGGCGAGATTGTCTTGTTGCCAAAGATTAAAGAGGCCGAACGGATCCAACAGTTCAGACCTATATGCCTCCTTAATGTTAGCTTCAAAATTTTCACCAAAGTGGCTACGAATAGATTAAACCGGTAGCTGACCATGTTGTCCGGCCATCTCAAATGGCATTCATGCAAGGAAGAAATATACTCGATGGTGTAGTAATTTTTGCATGAGACCGTTCATGAGATGCATTGGAAAAACATGAGTGGGGTAGTATTCAAGATCGACCTTGAAAAATCATATGACAAGGTCAAATGGTCTTTCCTCCAACAGGCACTAAGAATGGAAGGTTTCTCAGAGAAATGGCGCCAGTGGATCCAAAATTTTGTAACTGGAGGTAGTGTAGCCATCAAAGTCAATGATGATGTAGGCCATTACTTTCAGACAAAAAAAGGACTACGACAGGGTGACTACATGTCTCCAATATTATATAACATTGTCGCTGACATGTTGGCTATTCTGATTGAGCGCGCCAAGCAGGACGGCCAGGTTGCCGAAGTAGTGCCACACCTTGTGGATGGTGGCCTCTCTATTCTGCTATATGCCGATGACATAATTCTTTTTATGAAAAATGACCTGGACAAGGCTCGAAACCTGAAACTCTTACTTTCAGTGTTTGAGCAAATGCCGGGTCGCAAAATTAACTTACATAAAAGTGAACTTTTCTTCTTTGGAGATGCTGCTGAGACGGCTACCGATTATGCTGACCTGTTTGGTTGTGCACACGGGCAAATCCTGATTAAATATCTGGGAATACCTATTCACTATCGGCGTCTCATCATTGCGGAGTGGAAACATGTAGAGGAGCGTTTAGAGAAATGGTTGAGCAGTTAGAAAGGCAAGATGCTCTCAGTTGGAGGACGGCTGGTTTTGATTAAGTTTGTCCTCACAATTATGGTTCTCTATATGATTTCTTTTTTCCAACTCCCAAAAGGGGTGCTGCAAAGACTGGACTATTTTAGATCCAGATTCTTTTGACAAGGAGATGGTGAAAAGAAAAAGTATAGGCTGGCCAAATGGAGCGTGGTTTGTAGGCCGAAAGACCAAGGTGGCCTTGGAATTCATGACCTGCAGGTCAAGAATGTGTCCCTACTTAGTAAATGGTTGTTCAAACTTCTTACTGACGATGGTGTTTGGCAAACCATGTTGCACAACAAGTATCTAGACCAAAAGGCAGTGGCTCAGGCCTATTGGAAATCTGGCAACTCGCACTTTTGGGCTGGCCTAATGGCAGCAAAGAAACATCTCTTTCGCTTTGGGTCTTCCACGATAAAGAACGGGTCGGAAATTAGTTTCTGGGAAGAAATATGGCTAGGCAATTCCAGTCTCCGAGAACAATACCCAACCTTATACACCATTGCTCGCGATAAAAATAATACTATTGCGCACGTGCTCAGTTCGTTTTCGCCGAATATTTCGTTCA
Source organism: Triticum urartu (assembly GCF_003073215.2). NCBI lineage: Eukaryota > Viridiplantae > Streptophyta > Magnoliopsida > Poales > Poaceae > Triticum > Triticum urartu. The sequence continues at coordinate 694,915,980 of NC_053024.1, forward strand.
GGCGGGACTTGATTGGCCCCTGACTTATGTCATGGCATAATATTTTATCCCGACTGGATTCGATTAACCTGACACACGGCAGGGATGTTTTTTGCTGGAACCTTACTACATCGGGGTCTTTCACAGTAGACTCTATGTATCGTGCGCTAATGCATTCTGAGGTACCAGTGAGTAATAACAAGAAAATTTGAAAGTCGAAGATTCCACTAAAAGTTAAAATCTTCATGTGGTATCTTCGTAGGGTTGTTGTGCTAACCAAAGACAACCTTGCACGATGCAACTGGCCAGGAAGTAAGCAGTGTTGCATTTGTGCTCACGACGAGACAATCAAGCACCTCTCTTTCCAATGCAAGTTTGCACGTTCTACATGGTCAGTCATTCAAATAGCATCAAATTTGTATCCGCCCACAAGCGTTGTTAATATATTTGGCCATTGGTTGAAAGGTATTTCAAATAAGTTCAAAATGCTAATAAGGGTGGGAGCGTATGTCTTACTTTGGTCGCTTTGGCTATGCAGAAATGATTTCATTTTAAGGACAAAAATGCTTCTCCTCAACAAGTTATTTTCCGTTGTACGCACTTGCTTCGTATGTGGTCTACGCTACAGCGACCGGAGCACCAACCGTTATTCAAGACGGTGTGTACGCGGTTGGAGCAGGCGGCTATGGAGGTTTTTTGCCAACATTGGTGGCATCATAACCTATGAATTGATCTACCTCCATTTTTGACATAGGCATAGTGTCGGTCTGTAGGACTCTACTGTTGTCGACTTATCATTTTTGTTACTTATCCTTTTGATAGACTTTTGTTGTTTGGCTGTGTGCATCCTAATTATGCAGAGGCCGGGTAATACTTATGATGTTTTGTATCCGTTTGATGCTATATTTTAAGTTAATAAAAGCGCCCTTTATCGAAAAATAGGGATATTTGAAAGATAGAGCTTGTATACATACGGGGAGAAAGATGGGGCCGTGGCCTCTGGCAGTGAACAGGATTTTATTCTAACTTCACCGCACTATTTTATCTCCTAGAATGCTTGGAAATCAGTTCCACTCAGTTGTTTCTACGCCGTTTCACATTGTGACACATTACGTGTTCCCATATGCCTCCCATTCACAGTGTATGGTCGTATTGCACCATAACAAACCATCGTAACTGTCACTGCTTACATCTGCTAGGTTGGTGAGAGCATTAGAAACCATAGGTTCACCCCGCAAAAAAGAAAAGAAAAAAAAAGAAACCATAGGTTTTTAAAAAAAAAAACCATCCCACACTCTCTCTCGTGTGTCGCCCTCCGTAGCTCGGACATCGCCATATCTGTCCCAGATGATGAATCCCCGCTTGCCTATATCTGATTATGCATTAGAAGATTCGTCACACTTAACCTTGAGTCTGTCACCATCAGGGTTTCTTCCAGACAGCCTCGACTTGTTTGTCCCTAGAAAGCACAGACACGCCAGATATTGTCAAATTGTTGTCCTGATACGGCAGGATACGCCGCGAAACACGATTTTTGCAGTATCCCCAAAAGTCAAATTAAAAAAAATACAAGGATACGCCGGGACACGTTTGGGATACGGCCTGGCCCAGAAAACAGCCTCGGCATAAGGAAGAGGTGCTCCCTGCCTCCTAGGTCTCACAGAAGGAGCGGCCACCTCCTGGATCGTCGCCGCCACCACCTGGACTCGCCGCCGCCGCCGGCGACGCCTAGATTGGGCCGGCGACCGTCCCCTCCAGCACCAGAAGCAGCAATCTCTCCTCGCAGCCGCAGATAACCCAGCAGCCTCTCGTCATTCCTCAGCCTCTTCCACTTTTAATCTTCAGATTTATTCCACTAAGCTATTGGATCTGGATGCTTGCTAGCTTGCTGCTCTTTGCTTGTGCGGCAGCTGTTCTGTTTGCTATCTGTCATAAAAGCAACTTAGTATTATCAAGAGGCAAAAGCCATCATATATACATGTAAAGGGAAGGCCAAAGGCCGAAATGCAAAAGGCCAAAGGCCACCATAAATATAACTCTAACACCCTCCCCCCTTCCCCCTCAAACTCATGGTGGATCCACAACACTGAGTTTGAAGAGGTAAAATCCATGTTGTGCTCTAGTCTGGGCCTTCGTGAAGAAGTCCGCCAGCTGTAACTCGGAAGGCACATACTGAAGAGCAATAACATGGTCTTGTACACCAGTGCGCACAAAGAAAGTATCAACACCAATATTCTTGGTAAGCTCATGCTTCACTGGGTCCCGCGCAATACTGATAGCACATGTACTGTCTGACAATAGTGCAGTAGGTGTAGTAACAGTAACACCAAAATCCTCAAGTAACCAGTGTAACCAAGTCACCTCTGCCGTGAGAAGAGCCATAGCTCGTAACTCAGCCTCTGCACTCGAACGGGAAACTGCAGTCTGTTTCTTCGTCTTCCAGACAATGAGAGAACCACCAAGAAAGACAGAGTAAGCAGAAAGTAAACGGCGATCCGAATAATCACTAGCCTAGGTAGCATCCGAATAGGCCTGGAGCATTAACGAGCCGGAACGAGGAAAGAAGAGACGGTGAGAGATCGTGCCACGAAGATATCGTAGAACACGAAGAAGGTGACTATAGTGAACCGAGGTGGGAGAAGAAACAAACTGACTTAGGATATGAACAGGATAGAAGATATCCGGACGAGTGATAGCGAGATAGACAAGACTCCCAACAAGATGACGATAACGAGTCGGATCAAACAAGGGCTCACCATCAGAAGCACAAAGGAGAACATTAAGCTCCATAGGAGTCTCAACAGTGCGCTCATCGGTAAGAGCCGCACGAGCAAGAAGATCCTGGATATACTTTTCTTGGGAAATAAAAAAGACATCAGAGGTGGAGGAAATCTCAATCCCAAGAAAGTAACAAAGAGGACCAAGATCAGACATAGAAACTGCTCGCTGAGACGGGCCTTGACAAAGGCAATGTACTCAAGATCATCGCTGGTGATGATCATGTCATCAACATATAGAAGAAGAAGAGTGCGACCACGAGTAGAAAGGTGGATAAACAACGCTTGATCATGGGCACTGGGCGAAAAACCAGCTGCAGTGACCACTGAGGCAAAACGCTCAAACCAAGCGCGGGGGCTTACTTAAGGCCATAGAGAGAGCGACGAAGACGACAAACCGTGCCATCAGGAACTGAATACCCAGGTGGTGGATGCATATAAACTTCCTCACGCAACTCATCATTAAGAAAGGCATTCTTAACATCAAGCTAAGACACGGACCAATGGCGAACAGAGGCCACGGCGAGAAGTGTGCGAACAGTGGTCATATGGGCCACGGGAGCAAAAGTCTCATCGTAATCACGACCATGCTCATGTTGAAAGCCACGAGCCACAAGACGAGCTTTATAATGCTCAAGAGAACCATCAGAGCGAGTCTTAATCTTATAGACCCACTTACAAGTGATGGGATGAACACGGGAAGGAAGAGAAACCAGATCCCACGTGTCGGTGCGCTCAAGGGCAGCGATCTCTTCTGCCGTGGCAAACTGCCATTTAGGATGAACAATAGCATCTCAATAAAAAGTCGTCTCAACAACAGTCGAAAGACCATAGCGAAAAGGAGAATACCGATCAGGGGGCGGACAAGGCCGAGAACGAAGACCATAAGTCGGCTGAGAGGAGGAAGATGACACATCAGAAGTAGAGGGTACATCAGTAGACTCATCCACAACACGTCGATGACGAGTATAATGGAAAGGAAAGGAGAGGAGAGGTGGAATCACTGGAGGTGGAGACGGGGAATGTATCGGTGATGAGAGTGAAGAAGAGGAAGGTGTCGGTGATGAAGGTGGAGAGGCATGCGATGAGGAAGGAGAAGAAATCATAGGAAAGGACAGCGTCAGATCTGCAACACCGGGACAAGTAGTAGGAATACTGGGCATAGAGGGAGGGGTATCCGGAAACGTAAGAAAAGAGATGTCCTCCATGGAAAAAGCCGGGGAGGATGGACGCGGGTAGAAGGAACAAGACTCATCAAAGGTGACATCCCGGGAAATACGCATCTGGCGACCCACAGGATCCCAACACCGATAGCCCTTATGCTCATCACTGTATCCGGGAAAGACACACTCAACAGACTGAGCGATCAGTTTGGTGCGTTCACGAGGGGCAAGCAAAACATAGCAAACACAACCGAACAAACGAAGCACCGAATAATCAGGAGAGCGACCGGAAAGACGCTCAAGAGGAATACAACCCTGTAGAGCAGCAGATGGCTGAAGGTTGATGAGATAGGTGGAAGTGGTAACAGCCTCAGCCCAGAAGTGAGGCGGGAGAGAGGCGGCGATCATCATCGCACGCGCCGTCTCAAGAAGTTGACGATGCTTGCGTTCAGCCACACCATTCTGAGCATGAGCACCAGGACAAGAGAATTGAGCAAGAGTAGCCTGCTCAGCAAGGAATCCTCGCAGCGCATGAGAGATATACTCACCAGTTGAATCTGTGCGAAAAACACGGGTAGGAGTGGAAAACTGGGTATGAACCATGGCAGCAAAAAATTTGTATATAAATAAGACCTCACTACGAGAAGACATGAAATAGATCCAAGTGTACCGAAAAAAAATCATCTATAAAGATAATATAGTAGCGATGACCCCAAACATCAGAGTGAGCGAGATCAAAAGGGCACTTAGAAACTGACTCACTGTGAGGATAGGGTAGCTGAATCTGCTTGCCAAGCCTACAACCTAGACAATCCAGCGAAGCGTTACCAAAGACAGACCCCAGAACACCACGATGAACCAAAGACGAGAGACGAGAACCACCTAAATGGCCAAGACGATGATGCCACTGCTGAAAAGAGCTGGTAGATGCAGCAGCAGGGGCTGTGAGACTAGCGACGGTGGCAGCGGAGGGAAGACGAAGCCAGTCAAGCTCCCATAGACCATCAGAGCGTCGAGGGCCAGCACCAAGCAGATCGCCTGTGCGACGATCCTGAACAGAACACGAATCGAAGTCGAGAATGACCCTACAGCTAGAGTCAACAATTTGACCACCGGATATGAGCTGCATAGTAAGTCTAGGAACATGAGCGACAGAGGAAACATGAAATGAAGAAGTGCTAAGAGTGCCTCGACTAGCAACAGGGAGGGGAGTGCCGTCAGCCGTAAGAACACAAACAAGAGATTCGATAGGTTGAACGGAGGTCAAAGCGGAAGAATCCTAAGTCTTATGAAAAGACGCTCCAGTATCAAAAATCCATGGAGATGTACCTGAATGAGCAGAATGTGATTTCTCAGTGCCAGAAGAGTTAGTCACAGAACTTGGAGAACCTGTCGGTGAAGAATCCCAAGCAGCAATCAGGCACCGCAGCAGCGCAATCTCACGCGCGGACAGGGACACAATGGAAGAGGTCGAGGTAGAAACACATGTTGACAATGAGCAGTCACCACCACCCGTGGAAGCCGCATGGAGAGTCGACGTAGAGCGGCCACCGTCGCGCGCAGAAGCCGCGGACGGAGTCGACGTAGAGCGGCCACCGGCGTGCGCAGAAGCCGCGGATGCAGTCGATGTAGAGCGGTCACCGGCGCGCACGGAAGCCGCGGACGAAGTCGACGTAGAGCGGACATCGGCACGCGCAGAAGCCGCGGACGAAGTTGACATAGAGCGGTCACCGGCGCGCGCGAAAGACGCGGACGGAGTCGACGTAGAACGGCCACCGGCGCATGCAAAAGCCGCGGGCGGATTCGACGTGCCACCGCCACACGCGAAAGCCACGATAGAGTCGACAAATAGCGACCCGCAAAGCCTGCTGAAGATGCCATGGAGACCAACGTCACACATGGACGTGCACCAAGCACCGAGCGACGACATATATGTGAGACTGGATCAGTGTAGGGAACCTGGTCGAAAATCACCAGACAACAAGGATGAGAGACCCGCCGCGACATCAAACTGAACAATCCTCAAACCAACAGAAGCAGCCAACAGCCGAACGAGCTGAGCCGAGCCCGTAGTAGCCGAGCTGAGTCGATCCACAGGATCTGAGCCGATCAGAAGCAGAGCAACTGCACATATGCAGTCGATCCGAAGAGAACAGCAGCGCGCGACGATGGGGGCCGGCGGCGGATGCGCAGAGGACCCGCGGCAGGCAGCCGGCGCCGACGGAGACCGGGCGGAGCAGGCAGCCACCGGCGACGGACACCTGGCGGAGCAGGCAGCCGCCGGCGACGGACACCAGGCGGAGCAGGAAGCCGCCGGTGATGGAGACCGGCCAGAGCAGGAGAGCAGACGGCAGCGGGAGGCCCACGCGAAACAGGGCAACGACCTGCTTGGGCAGGACGCGTTGTGGCAGAGACGGCCGGCTGGATTGCCATGCTGACCAGGCGAAGAAGAGCTGGAGGTGAGGCGAGCTGAGATGATCACCTCGAGCAGTGGATCGAAGCAGCCTGCAGGGATCCAGGCGTTTGACCTGATGCCAAAACGCACTAGCCAGACCAACCCGAAGAGAGCAGCGGCAGCAGAGAAAGACACCGGTGAGTTTGCAGTTCCTGGTCTTCCAGCGGAAGCAGATGAAGAACAGGGGAAAAAATCGATCACGCAAGGCAGATCAGGATCGAGCGTGGAGTTGCGGCACGCAGAGGAGTCCAAAACCTAGGCTCTAATACCATGTCATGAAAGCAACTTAGTATTATCAAGAGGCAAAAGCCATCATATATACATGTACAAGAAAAGCCAAAGGCCGGAATGTAAAAGGCCAAAGGCCACCATAAATATAACTCTAACACTATCCACATTACGCTGCTGCTGCTGCCCGCTTGTGTTGCTACTCGCTTGTGCTACTGCTGCTAATTCGCTACGGGTAGCTTAGCCTGGACGGGCTTTCAGCCCGGCTCGCGGCCCGCTATAGACCGGACCATACGGTCCTGGCCCGCTCAAGAAATTGGTCGGTCTGGTTATGTAATATCGGCTCGTAAAAGTCTCGGTCCGGTCCGGTTTTAGCTCGGTTCAACTCGGTTAACCGAAACAATGCAGCTCAAAAACAACCCAGCACCCGATTCTGCGATGTGCGTAATCAGCATATTTTTGTTTTCTTTCCTTTTTATTATGTCCGATCCACACATCTCGGGGATCATGACCGGTCGTTACGCTACGCCTCCCAACGATCCTATTAACCTGTGCCATCTAACTGAAGATCGATCAGAGGCAGACCAAACTTGTACGTGGGCATACCGGTGATAGGCCCTGTTTATTTGCCACATGTAGATGGTAAAGATGATTAATATGGCACATGCAACAACCCTGCAATGCAGACTCCTTTCGGCTCAACAGAGTTAACGTGACAGAAATCAGAATTAACGTGTCGAAAAACAGGAAGCAACGAGGCAACACCATCAATTGCATAACACTACGTCGCAAGTAACAGAGCTGTGTGGCCGTGTCCATGGGCTTCATCCGCTCGGGGGCCTCCCAGGTGAAAAGAACTCCAGCTACCCATGGTAGGAAGGAAGAATAGTGGCACCAGCCAGAACGCACTGACGGTGACACCGCCGCTGCTACTCGAGTCATCCCTGCGCTTCTTCTCAACGAGCTCAGAGAAGGCCATGCCGAGCGTGGCGATGACGAGGCTCGTGGCTGTTTCCTCTCTCCTTCCTCTCCTTCCCTGATAGAAATAAACCGTGATGGGTATGCACCCAGAGTACGTGTGTGCGTGTGTGTCACGATGGTGTACGTGCGTGTGCGTGCAGTCGTGGCCATGGCGAGTAGTTAGTCCAGCGCGTAGTGTTTAGTCGAGGTGGTTAGTTGGTTAGCTAGCTTCATGGCATGATAGGATAGTCATGCATGTAGTTAGTTAGCTGGATAAGTTGTTAGCTGGCCGGATAGACTTCATGGTTAGTTAGCATGCATCACAATAGGGGAGGTGGCGTGTGTGCCAGCCTATAAATAGAGGCCGATCTGAGTTGGTTGCATGTACGTAGTACGTGCCACAGTTTGAGCTGGAGAAAAACGCTGTTCGTTAGCGAGGCGTTTGTCGCCGCAAAACACCTATGCATTTACTTCTTCTTCTTCTACCTCTGTCCCCGAAAACCAGTTCGTGCTATCTAGGGTTAGACCCAACAATTGGCATCAGAGCCTTGTCGATCCGCGGTGAGTTCGCAGCGAGCGTGGTGGCGCAGAGGTCGTGGTGGCGCGGCGAGGAAGCTGCAGAGGCGCGGCATAACGAGGCAGCGTGGAGGCGCTGCACGTCGGCGGTGAGGCGCGTGGTGGCGTTGTTCCTCATGCCGGATGCATGCCGGTGGTGGCGGCGTTCGCCGGCGGCTGCGCGATGGAGCTCTGGGCCGTGTGTCGGCCCAAGGAAATGTGCGGTGCTGCGGCTATCACTGGCATGTGTCGTCAGAGTCGGAGGAGATGGCATATGTCGCTGCAACCGGAGACGAGAAAGACGGCGTATGTCGCCATAACGTCAGGCGTGTTTCGCCGGCGGAGAAGGAGCTCGACGTGTGTCGCCGAGGAAGAGCATGGAGGCTGCGTCAAGCGTGACGGAGGCCGTAGCGGCGGCCATGACGACGACAACGATGGGAGTGGCAACAAACTCCAGCGATGATGAGTCACGGTTTAAGGGGAGAATGTTAGAAATAAACCGTGATGGGTATGCACCCAGAGTACGTGTGTGCGTGTGTGTCACGATGGTGTACGTGCGTGTGCGTGCAGTCGTGGCCATGGCGAGTAGTTAGTCCAGCGCGTAGTGTTTAGTCGAGGTGGTTAGTTGGTTAGCTAGCTTCATGGCATGATAGGATAGTCATGCATGTAGTTAGTTAGCTGGATAAGTTGTTAGCTGGCCGGATAGACTTCATGGTTAGTTAGCATGCATCACAATAGGGGAGGTGGCGTGTGTGCCAGCCTATAAATAGAGGCCGATCTGAGTTGGTTGCATGTACGTGGTACGTGCCACAGTTTGAGCTGGAGAAAAACGTTGTTCGTCAGCGAGGCGTTTGTCGCCGCAAAATACCTATGCATTTACTTCTTCTTCTACCTCTGTCCCTGAAAACCAGTTCGTGCTATCTAGGGTTAGACCCAACATTCCCATACCCCGTAGACTCCTGCCGACGTGCGCTGCCGCTCGTCATCGCCGTGCGCCGCACTCGCCGACGCCGTACACCAACATGGACTGTCCACTCGGTCTGGCCTGAGCCTTACCACTGCCGGTCCGGTCCAGGAAAAGAGGACCGAGGAGCTGTTCGGTCTGGTCCGGTCTTGTCTGTCGGCGGCTGGTCCAAACGGCGGCTCGGTCAGGGACCGGACCGGCCCGGACCGTGTCGACCCTGGTAGCCCTGCTCAGCTGCTCTCTTTGAATGCTTGTGCTGCTGCTACTTGCCTGAATATATAGTCGAATCAATGCTTTTGCAGTAATGCTTGTGCTGTTGTAATGTTATTCAATGTTCATTATTCAATCTTTTGCTTTAATTTTGTTTCTTAGCTCTATATTATATGTCTTTTTTTTGAAAGATCTAGACTTGCTGGCTTTTCATTGGCTTAGCAGGGGAGAGTTATAAAATATGTGATCAACTAATCAGTGAAGAGAAAATTGTGTTACAGAGGCGTAGGAGGAGGGAGCAGTATGGCCCTTTCCCTCTCCGCTGCCTAGCAAAAATCTAGTCTATTCCTCGCGGTGTATCCATGAACAGGGGCGCTATGGCATGTGCTCCGGCGAGTCTCCATTGCTCGATGTCTGTCCGGCAGGCCTCTGTTATACTGAGTGCACTTGGTGTCTTTCCTCTGAATGTGCATCTGTTTTCCTCAAGTCAGATTTGCCAGGCGACCAATGCCACCATAGTCTTGGCTCCTCTTCTTTCCCTTGGCGCCGCGACGTTTAGGATTGCGGTGGCAGCATCTGTTGTAGTGTTGCATGTACTCCAGGATGCTAGGAGAGCGCCGCACAGCCCATCCAGGTGGCTGCCTTAACCCAAACCTCCTTCGATATGTTGCATTTCCAAATTAGGTGGAAGGAGGACTCAAGGTTGCGGCAGCAGAGCTGGCAGAAGTAGGGATTTTCCCAGCCCCTATGTTGTAGGCGATCATTGCACCAGAGCCGATTTTGGTGGAGAAGCCAGAGAAAAAACTTGATCTTTCTAGGTGCCTAGATCTTCCAAACCAAGCTTTTCATGGCCGAGGTTGGTTGCGGGGGGAGCTGAGAGTGGTATGCTGACCTCGCCGTGTAGTCTCCACCGGCTTTCCAGGTGATCTTGTCCTCGGTCCCTCCATGTAGCACCAAGTTGGCTTCTCTGATGCGTCGCTGCAATAGCACGACTTGGGGGATGATTTCCAGGCTGCTGCCGAGCCTCAGGTCCATGATCCATCTGTCGTCGCGTAACGCCTTCGCAACAATGCGGTTCTTTCTGGTTGAGCGCCTGAATAGGTCGGGGTAATCTTGCCGCAGCGGTTGCTCGCCGAGCCAGGAGCAGTGCCAGAAGAGCGCTCTGTGGCCGTCGCCCACTGTCACCGTCGTGGCCGAGGCGAAGAGTGCTCTATCGTTATCGTCGCAGGGCAACTCCAGGTGCGTCCATGGCCTGGCCGGGTCCATCCACGCCAGCCAAAGCCAGCGGAGGCGCAAGGCGCGCGCGAACCGCTCCATGTTGGGGATGCCGAGGCCGCCATGCTCGATCGGGGACGTGACAAGTTGCCAGTTGACTTTGCATCTACCTCCGGTGACCTCCTCGTCTTGTGCCCACAAGAACCGACGACGCGCTTTGTCTACATCTTTGTAGAATCTCTTGGGGATACGTAGCACAGCCATGGCGAAAGCCGTCAGCGCAGATAGGACGCACCTGACAAGTACGCGGCGCCCTGCGATCGACATGAGTCGGCCTTTCGAAACTACTAACCTTGCGCGGATGCGGTCGAGGAGGTACTGAATGTGCACGAGCCGAAGCCTGCCGATGCATAGTGGGAGGCCTAGATATCTGATCTATATTACATGTCATATTTTTATTTTATTTTATATACTCGTTGTATTCTCGAATGGCTGTTTTTGAAGAATGCCGTATCCCGTATCCCGTCTTTCCATCCCTCTGTCCGTGCTTTTTAGGTTTATCCCATTCCTACGCTGATTTCCACACAGATTGACCGAATCAATGACCATATGACTGATTTCTGCATCAAGTCGATCCACTGGTACAATATTTTCCCCTGCATTTAATTTATTACGCCAACACCACCAACTCCAGAATAGCCACGCAATCAGTACCTTTTTAGGTTCCTACTACAGCTGAAGAGTCACATGCATGAGCTCCATCGCGTCCTTGCATGCACACATGCGCTCACGCTCCTCCTCTAACTAGATACGATAATCCTACACCTACGAAGACTAACCTAAATCTCTTACATAACCTTCTATCAATACTTCTCTTCCCCCTGATTTTAATTGCGGTGGGGCCCGCCTTCTTTCTAACCCCAATCATAACCTGTCAGCTGTCTAATTACGTAATGATTACGTTAAACCATTCGTATGTGTAGCATTGCCCAACTAGATAACACCCCGAACGTTGCCACGGGAAAATTAGTAACCAAGTTGCAAAAAATGCATGATGTGTATTCTTAGAGGACATATAAGAGATAAGAAGGAAATTAAATTTATCACTGAAGTGGGATGTGTGCAAGCTAACGCAAACCACATATCCAAAATGACAGCTCTGTTATTTCAATCCTGCAAACTACAAAAAGCTTGTCAAAACAATATTCATAGTAAGGCGTTCATTCTTGAAAGTCTCATCACAAAGTCCCAACAATTATTAGATGTACGGTTTATGGAAAATAAATTCACTTCATGGACCAGACCTACTTGGCCATGCAAGCATACTTACAACACATACATGTGAAAATATGGCTAGCTTTAAACATACATACATCACCAATGGTATCAGATTAAAGAAACTTGATATGTTGTACAAAGATAGATATCAATAAAGAACATGATGTCAACATTTAAATAAACTGAATGGAATAACCAAAATCCATACATACAGATCAATTTAATACACTCTTTTTGCATGGAGAGATATTGGTCCAGAACTTAGGAAATAAATATATTGTAGAACAAACATTTGAGTCAATTAAAAAAAGTAATTCCTTTACATGTACATACACAAAAACACACCAGGTGTTGGCAAGTCTGCTTGCATAATCTTTGTTTGAGTTTGTTTCTGCTTCACCTATATATTTTACTGCATATAAGATATAGGGTTACTGATACAAAAGAGAGATGACCTTAGTAAGGTAGAAGCAAGAAGAATATGACCATAGATTAGCAGGAATAAGACCGTGGGCATAAGACACCTGGTAGTGTACAAGTATGTTTAGTGCCGAGGAATAAACTTTTGAAATCACTCGCTTCTTGGATGCATGCATCAGACTTACAAAAATAATGTCATGTGACAATAATATACTCAACCTTAATTTTTCTTTCTCCATATTGGTTTGCCTACGCATGTGCACTCTGCTCTATTGTACCTAGCTCACCACGCCCTATAAACTCAACACTGTTTCTTTTGGTTTTGTTTTTATAGATTACTTTCGCTACTTCTGTCAAACACGAGTACGACATGCAGAAACAGCGACCTTTTACCTTTCATAAGCATGGAGCAGACAAGAATGAGAGGCCTGAGGACGACCCACTATATCTTATTGTCTCAAGATTTTTTTACCTGTTCTTGGTTAGAGTTTTGATTCATGTGTTGGCTGTTGATGTGTTGCATACTCCCTTTGATATTTTTTTACTTGTTCTTGGTGAGAGTTTTGATGCATGTATCTGCTTGCTAGACTATAGTGCATATAAGGTTTTGATATTTTTTCCATATTACAAAATGTATGCTAGCTCATCTTTGCAAATCACAAAAAAAAAATTAAATAGCAGAAAACAGACAAGTTTTTATTGAGCATATGGACTACATCTAGAAGGCTTACACATCGAAACTACAACAATAGCTAGGCCCCTTGTAGAAGCGAGGATGCGAGTTAATGGAGGTGCTGAGCTCCCCGCCCTCACCATACTTGACAACGAATGTGGTCAAGCGGAGCACATACATCGACTTGTCCACTCCCTCGGATAGGAGGCGCTCCACAAGGCAATACTTACCACGCACACGCATGTAAACAAGCTTCGCATCCACATGTCTCCAGTGTGAGTCCTCTAGAAAAAGCTTCTCCTTGCTTACTTCCCACTTGGGCGGCTGCCAGCCAGACATGATGCAGCACGCACAAAGGTACCCACTAGCATCATCACTGTAAACAGATTGGTGGTGGAGGCCAACCCATGCGCCAAGGTGATGGTCATAATAGGCATGACCGTTGAATGGCAGCACCCAATCACCACGGTGCTTCCACTGCCCACTACCTCCGATGCCATAGGAAAACGTACCCCAGCGCCAGCTCAGATACCCTTAAGCAGACACGAAGATGGTGCCCGTCCGTGGGTGCACCACGTGTGCAACGATTTTAGAGGCATCTGTTGGAATGAGTGCCCACGTACTTCTCCAACTAATCACGACCGGCATGCCTCGCCTGCCTCCTAGCTTCTAGGGTAGATAGTGGGAGTCTGTTAGTTTGTTAGAAAAGTACGGGTGTGCGTTGTGGTGTTGTAATCTGTATATATATGATCTGAAGCTCAATACAAACAGTGTGTTCAGTCTTTACATGGTATCAGATACTTCCACGATCTTCTTCTTCCTCGCTTCCACTCATCGATGGATCTCTCTGATCTCTCCTCCGCCGGCTCCGGCTCCGGCACAAACCCCTTCGGTGATCCACCCTCCGCCAGCCCCTCCGTGCCTCTACACCTCATCCTCTCTCTCAACATCGCCTCCGCCATGCCCGTCACCCTAGAGCTGCACCCCCCCAACTACACCACCTAGAGCTCCTTCCTCCATGCCCTTCTCATGTCCTACAACATCCAGGACCATGTCAATGGCACTGTTGACACCTGGAACCGGCTCACCGACACCGTCTGGACGCAGGTCGACTGGTGTATCATCCGGTGGCTTCTCGGCTCCATCTCCGCCCAAGTTCGGGGGGCGGTCAACCACCGGAACCCCACGGCGTACACGCTCTGGACGGCGATTCGGCAGCTCTTCCTCTCTAATCGAAATCAGCAGGGTATTCTCGCTCTGGAGGAGTTCCACGGCCTGCATCAAATCGAACTCTCACCGAGGGCCTGTGTAGCCTCCTTTTCCACTCTTCCACGCCTTCTAGATTTTGGCCCGACGCCCTCGCCACCACAACCTATCTTCTCAACTTGCGCCCATGCCGGCCTCGCCAACATGTCACACCTTTTGAGCTCCTCTACGGAAAAACCCCATCCTATTCCCACCTACGAGTCTTTGGATGCCTATGTTACCCTAACACTACAGCAACAGCTCCCAACAAACTCTCCCCTCGATCTAAGCCGTGCGTGTTTCTGGGCTACCCTCCCGATCATGTTGGCTACAAGTGCTTCGACCCCACCACAGGCCGGATCATCATATCCCGTCACGTCTTTTTCAACGAGCACTCCTTCCCGTTTGCGCAGGTCTCGGCGTCTCCCTCTGCGTCCGACTACGTCCTCACCAGGGACACCTCGCCGCCACTGCTCCTCGCTGGGCCGCCGCCTCTGCCGCCTGCTGCTCGGACACCCCTGACTACAGCAGCAGCGCACCTCGGATCGGCTGCCTCGGCAGCGACTTCTGCTGCCACGGCTGCGGTTTCGTCGCCCGGATCGGCTGCCATGGCTGCAAATTCGGCTGCCTCGGCCGCGACTACTACTGCCACGACAGCAGTTTCATCGCACGGATCGGCTGCAGCTCGTGCGTCGCCCAGGACGGCTGCCATGGCAGCAGATTCGGCCGCCTCGGCAGCGACTTCTACTGCCACGGCAGCAGTCTCGCCCGGCACAGCTGCAGAATCGCCTGCACCTTCATCGTCGAGCGCGACCAGTGGCTGCAGCTCCCCTGTGGTCTTCGCCGGTGGCTCTACCCCACCTTCACCGCCCGGCCGAGCTCATCCCATGGTGACACGGGCTCGCGCGGGCATCACTCGCTGCAATACGCAGTACGACGACGACTACATCCTCACTGCCACCGTACCTTCTCCATCACCTGTTCCCAAGTCGGTTCGAGCAGCCCTCGCGGATGCTCACTGGCGACAGGCCATGCAGGAGGAATTTGACGCCCTCCGCGCCAACGCTACCTGGACCTTGGTTCCTCGGCCGCCCGGCGCCCACGTCATCTCCGGCAAGTGGATTTTTCGCCACAAGCTACATCCCGATGGCACTTTGGATCGGTACAAGGCGAGGTGGGTCGTCCGTGGCTTCACCCAGCGTCACGGCATCGACTACCATGACACCTTCTCGCCCGTCGTCAAGCCGGCGTCCATCCGCATCGTCCTCTAGCTCACCGCCTCTCGGAATTGGCCGGTCCACCAGCTTGACGTTAAAAACGCCTTTCTCCACGGTGAACTAACCGAGCATGTCTACTGTCAGCAGCCAGCGGGTTTTCTCGACGAGGCACGCCCACATGATGTGTGTCTTCTCTCCAAGTCGCTCTACGGCCTCAAGCAGGCTCCACGTGCTTGGTTTACGAAGATCACCACCTGTCTACGTTCCATTGGGTTCACGGCGACTCGCTCCGATGCCTCGCTCTTTGTCTATCGTCACAGGCCACGACATCGCCTACCTGCTACTCTACGTCGACGACATCGTCCTCACCGCCTCGTCAGACGTACTGCTCCGCCGTGTCATCGCGCACCTCACCGCCGCCGTCGCGCTGAAGGACTTGGGCGCGCTGCACTTCTTCCTCGGCATCCAAGTGCGGCGCACCTCGGCGGGGTTCTTTCTTCATCAACATCAGTATGCCAAGGACCTGCTACATCGCGCTGGCATGACCAACTGCAGGCCGGTCCAAGCTCTCTGCCTCCGACGGAGAACTTGCGGATGATGCCACCTCCTACCGCAGTATCACCGGTGCACTGCAGTATCTCATGTTGACGCGCCCGAATCTTACTTATGCTGTTCAACAGGTGTGCTTATACATGCACGCTCCCCGGCAGCCCCACTGGTCCATGGTGAAGCGCATCCTTTGCTATGTCCGCGGGACTGTCAGCCACGGCATAACCATCAGCTCCTCACCGCTGCATGAGCTCGTCGCATACAGTGACGCCGACTGGGCTGGCTGCCCCGACACATGACGTTCCACCTCCGGTTATTGCCTGTTTCTTGGTGGGTCGCTCATCTCTTGGTCGTCCAAGAGGCAACCCACCGTGTCCAGGTCCAGTGCAGAGGCGGAGTACCGCACTGTGGCCAATGCCGTTGCCGAGTGCTGTTGGACGCGGCAGCTTCTCCAGGAGCTTCACTCCGGCATCGACAAAGCCACGGTTGTTTACTGTGACAATGTGTCAGCCGTCTACCTTGCTCAGAATCCTGTACATCACCGCTGGACCAAGCACATTGAACTTGACATCCACTTTGTTCGTGAGAAGGTTGCTCTTGGTCAGTTTCGCGTCCTGCATGTGCCGACCACCTCGCAGTTCGCTGACATCATGACCAAAGGGCTGCCGACCGCCACGTTTGAGGATTTCAGGTCCAGCCTGTGCGTCACCAACGGCGACGCCCTGTCTGCGGGGGGGTGTTGGAATGAGTCTGCAGGCCCACGTACTTCTCCAACTAATCACGACCGGCATGCCTCGCCTGCCTCCTAGCTTCTAGGGTAGATATTGGGAGTCTGTTAGTTGTAATCTGTATATATATGATCTGAAGCTCAATACAAACAGTGCGTTCAGTCTCTACATGGAAACTCGGGAGGCCAGTCAGTCCAACTCCAAGAGAACTGCGAAGAACTGAACAAGGGTCGCCACGCCCAGTGCATCTCATCATCATCATTCGGATTTGCTGTGAGGCGGTGTAGGCCTCCACGTACATCTACATCTGTGCGGAAGCTGCTGTCTGAAACTGATTCAAGCACATATAGTCTGTTCCTGACGGCTATGGCAGCCTCATAGCGGCTAGGTAGGCCTCTCGGCCGAATTGGCGACACGCTTAAAGTTGCAGTCTCTTGGTGTCATAGGTGAGGGTGCCTCCCAAGCTGGGGTCTTATTTTACTGACATTCTCATGGTGGGGCATGTGGCGATGATGTGGCTGCCAAGGGCAGTAAACTGTGCGTTACTTCCAATTGTCGGAGGCCCTATACGGAGGACAGGTGGCTCTGAGAAGCGCCATGGGGTTTCTGCAGAGCAGCCGCTCTCATCCAGGTCGTCATTGTCATCTATGTCCAGTTTGTGGATGCTGAATGAGTCCTCTTGGTCATCAAGGACCAGGTACAAATGTTGCTTCATGGCCTGCAGATTCCTTCGTGGGCGGCCGTTGTCGATGTCCAACCCAGAATGGAAGAACCTTGCTGGCTCGCGCAAGACACAGATCCGATGTTTGCAACATCATGCCTGCTACCGCCAACATCCTGTCGACTTTGACAGAGATCGGGATGTGGTGCCCAATAAGTGGTGGTGCCGGAGGTTAGAAGGAAACGGAACCCGATCTACAAAACAAGAAGGGGAAACCAGACCGTGGGAGGACGAGAAGGGATGAGGCGTCGACCGGCTCTCCATACCGGTGCCTCGCTCATCTCCTGTGACGAAGGACATCTGGAGGAGGAGGTGCTCGTGATCTGAGTAAGCCGCCGCAGATCTGAAATTGACGGCGGCCGCTGCCAAATCGACCGCCATGCCACCGTATATCTGGAAGGAGAGGGTAGTCGCCTGAGTCTGAAGGGAGACGGCGTATTTTATATGCGGAAAAGAGGGGTTGGGGTCTGGTTTGGTCCGGTCTGAGCCAACCAAGGGTGGTCTTTTCCTGGACGGACCGGCTTGGTTCCAGTTCATGAAGCAAGAGATGGCGTGTCAGAGTGTTTCACAAAAAGGCAAGGACGAGTGTTGGTTGAGAACATTAGCCTACATTTTTTGTTGCCTGCAAGTGTGATTCCACCTGTCTTTGTGCATGTGGCAAAGTCTCAACAACCTGTCCAGTTGACTTTGTAAGACAGTGGTGGTTGCATTTATAAATACTAGCAAGGAACACTTGATATTTAACTAAGAATTTGTATGAAACAAACCTTCTCCATCAGAGCATCAAGTACAGGTTTCCCATGGAGATGCCATTTGGCAGATGCTAGTTCCTGCAAATGCACCAAAGAAACCTAAATCGAAGTCTCGAAAGCTGCATAAAGTTCCATACCACATGATGAATCCACATATACCTAACAATGTACAGAGCGCGATGCGAACCAATACTGAAGCCATATGCCATGAACCTGAAAATGAGCCGTCATGTGTTAAGTTCTCTGCAGATCACTGACGTCTAAGCAAAAATATTGTACTTCTAGTTACGCATACATTTGCCAACTCCTGAACCTTCAATTTTGCTTGTCTTTGCACCCCAGACAGTTTATCCTGAACATGAAGCATTTTTTAGTTGTAAAACACTCAGTTTTTTCTCGTTGATACAGAATAAAACCAGGAAGTTCAATTTTAGAAAGGGAAGTAGTTCGAAAACTATTACAATTAGTTGTAGAACACTCAGTTTTTTCTCGTTGATACAGAATAAAACCAGGAAGTTCAATTGTAGAAAGGGAAGTAGTTCGAAAATTATTACAATACTCGGATTATTCCCGTACAGAAGAACAAAACAAAAAGTCCAATGGTATATCACTTGCCCCGTTCCGCTAAATCATGCAAATATATAACAGAGCATTTTATTTTCACATTTTCAAAAAACAACGAGAAGTCCAAATTAAAAAATTAAGAAGTTCGAATTTAAAAACTCGGATTTTACTTGCTACTAAACAAATAAAATCGAGAAGTTTAAATAAAATAACGAAGTACTTCGATGTATATGGAAAACTCAAATTATTTCCTATTATAGGAAACAAAATTATGAAGTTCATTCAAAAATTGTTTGATGCTTATTTAAAAACATATTTTTCTAAAAAAAAGGTTGAGAAGTTCAAATTAAAATAACAGAGAAGATCGAAGTATATAAAAATTAAAAAAATTCTCGTTAATAAAAATAAAAAGGAGAAGTTCAAATTAAAAAAAAGGAACAACTAAAAAAGTTTTAAAAGATTTTCCCCGCTATAGAAAAAACTAGAAGTTCAAACTAAAACAGCGAAGTGCTCAATGTTTATTTAAAAATATATGATTTTACCTTTTTATAAAACTCATATATATTCGTTGTTATTAAAGAATCAACCATGAAGTGCAAACTAAAAACTGTGAAGTTCGTTGTTTGTTTGAAAAATCACAAAGAAATCTTTACTCAAAAAATGCAAAATGTGAAGTTTAGATAAAAAATAACACACAAGTTCAAAGTGAAAACAACCATCGATTCAACTACTACATTGAGTGTTTTTCATATACGAAAAAGGAATAAAAAGGCAAAGTTAAAAAAACGTTTGCTAAAAGTTTACGTGGTGGGCAAGGAAGTTCAAAACCTCTTATGAAGGAGGTCCGTGTATTTACTTGTGCAAACACACACACACACACACACACAATATGTTAGTTTTTATGTTTTAACAAAATTCTCTTTATCCATTACAAATTGGAAAACAAAAATTCTCTACATGAAAAAAGTTTCTCCTATTCAACAACTTTCCTAGGGTATATTGTATACTATGTTCCAAAAATAAATGGTAAAAACAAATTGGCGTATGTTGTTCGGAAAGAAAAGTTTACCCGTATTTGAAAAAGTTGCGTCTTTTCAACAAGTTTCTAATGATTTACCATTTGTGGAACTCCGAGGAACGGGTGAGGGATAACATACAAAAAATATGTGGCCAAAGTTCAATATAAAAACAACGAGAAGTTGAACTACTATGCAGAATGCGTTTCGGAATAGGAGTGGGCAATTACAAACAGAAGAAGGGGACAGAAGTTCAAGGTGAAAACAACGAGCAGTTCAATTACTACACGGCATGCGTTTCAGCAGAGAATAAAAGAATACTAAAATAAAAACCTAAAAGGTTTGTTGCAAGAAGTTCACGTGCTCCTCCTGGTGAATTGCAAGATCTCTAATGCGACACGTCCAACCTTCAATTACATGTTAAAAACAAAGGAAAAATGATGTTGTTTTTGCCATTTTTAATACTGCTCTCAAACGGCAACAAACTTGTGACGGTTGTCTTGATGAATAATTTAGTTGCTCGAAGTTCAAGTGACCTGCCCGGGAAAATTGAAAAAGGATTTTCGCCATTACTAACAAATAAAACTAAGAAGTTCAAATTTAAAAAATGGTGAAGTTCGATGTCTATAAAAAATGTAGATTTTCTCATAATTTTTCCCGTTACTAACGAAAAAACCAAGAAGTTCAGTTCGAAAATATCCAAGAATTTGTACAATTTTTATTGCAAAATTAGGATTTTTTCCGTTAAAAATGAATAACACCAAGAAGTCCAAATTGAAAAAACCAAGAAGTTCAATTTAAAAAAATACAATAGTTCAATGTATATGAAAAAAAATCAGATTTTCCTAGATGATAAATAATAAACCAAGAAGTTCAATTTCAAAAAATGGAGCAGTTCAATATTTATCACAAAAACTTATTTTTTTTACCGTTGCTAACGAATAAACCAAGAATTTCAGTTCGAAATAACGAAGAAGTTGTATAATGTTTATTATAAAACTAATATTTTTCCCGTATAAAAATCGAATACAATTCTTTACTCAAAATATAAAAAGGTGAAGTTCAAATTGAAATAACAAACAAGTTTGGAGTATATTAAAACCTAGGATTTACCTGTTCAAAAAATAAAAAACACAACGCCATTTTTTGTACTTTTAAAAACAACTCATAAACGGAAAAAAATGGTTGCTAGAAGTTCAAGTGCTCGACGAGGAAAAGGTCAAAAACTTCTTGTGAGAGAAGTTCATCGTGTATTTAGATGTCCAAAATACGTAAAAAAATATGTTGTTTTTGGTGTTATAAAATAATTCTCTCAAACCAGAGAGAAATTCAAAGTGATAACAACTGGAAGTTCACGTACTACATGGTGTGTATTTCATATAAGAGAAATACAATAAAGTGAAATAGAGTGAAGTTCAAACAGACATGCCCTAGAAGTTCAACTACTTCACACAGTGCAAAAGACAACATGTCAAAAACAGAGTGAGGGTCAAACAAACATGGCCGAGAAGTTCAACTACTTCACGCAGTGCGTTTCCATTCGCAATGAAGGCATAAATCATGATCTCGTCATCTCTCTAATTTACTTCAAAACAACAGGAATGTCATTTGTGTAAATTCAAGGCCTTGGTCGAAGAAAGTTAAAAAATATATTGTGAGAGAGGTTTGTACAAAGAGAATATCATTTGTGTAACACTGACGAAATGGATGGTAAAATTAAAAACGAAAATACGTCACAGAAGTTCAACGTGAAAACAACACGAAGTTCGACTACTATAGTGAATGAATTTGAGATGAAAAACTTTTAAAATTGTCGCGAGTATGAAAAACGATCAACACGGGAAAGTTACGTGTTTACAGCAGTTTTTCATCGGTATATCACTTGCTCAATTCCGGTGAGTGGATGGAGAGCTACGAGCAGTGGATGGAGAGCTACGGGCAAAAAAAGGACGTGAAAAACAGAGTGAAGTTCAAGTAGACATGCCGAGAAGTTCAGGTTCTTTACGCGGTGCATTTTTGAAGAATCCGTTTCGCGATAAAGGCAGAACGAACGATCTCGCCATTTTCGAAATTACTTCAAAATGGCAAGGAATCACATAAAACCATCAACATGAAAAAGTTTCGAATTTTCTGTAGATTTTCAGATGTATATTATTTGCCCCATTCCGATAAAGTTTGTAGAAATTACGGCAAAAATATGTTTTTAGCCATTTTCAAAACTGACATAAAACCGTAATGAATTAGGAGAAACAATATATACAAAAAAGTTTCACATTTCTTCAAGCTTTCCAACGCCATATCATCAGCTGCATTTGGACGTACGGTTAAAAAATTAGCTTGAAAATACGAACTCGGTGGAACTTGTACCGTTTTCTAAATTACTTTTAAACCGTTAAAAATTAGAAAAAAACTTTTAACATGAAAAAGTAGCGCATTTTCATAAGCTTTCCAACGTCATATTATTTGCCTCAATTGGATTAGGCATTTAGAAATGGCATCGAAAATATAAACTCGGGTGTTCCATTTGCGAAATTTTACGATATGCCGAATTAGTTTTTAATCGTAGGTAATTAGAGAAAGCTTTCAACAAGTGGAAGGAGGGGTTTTTCAACAGCTTTCCAACGCCATATTATTTGCCTCATTTCGATAAACAGTCTAAAAATGCGATCGAAAATACGATTCACGTTTTTTGTATGAAGAAAAAACGATTTTCAAAACTGCTCTTAATCTGCTTACATTTTGCCAAAAAATTAATTTGGGTCATGATACTGATGTCCATAGCTTTCCAACGGTATATCGCAAGCCCCATTTGGACACATTTTAGCTGAAGTTCAACCTAGTACTCGGGGAAAGTCAGACGCGTTACTCGGGAAGTTCATGTTGTGATCAGAATATTATTTTGATCCCGTGATCAGAATAGTGTTTATGTATATATATATATAGTATATATATATATAGTGTTACTATTCATCACCCAGGGTGCAGAATAAGTTATTGTTCACCCGAGGTAATCTTACGATCATTTCATAATTAAATTACATTTGGAATTCAAATAGTTACAATCCTATTGATTCACTAGGTAAAATTTGACAAAAGAAAAAATAAAAATATAGGTCATAAGACAAGAAATTTACAGTTTATGTGTATTTTGGACTATGTTTTTATGTTTGTAATTTTACATAACATTCAATATTTTTTACAGCGATTATATATTTTCTCACGGTCCCTTTTTGCGTCGGAAATAAGACAAAACTTACGAAACGTAAAATTACGATGCATTGATGGTAAAATAGAGGGGGGGGGTGAAGAATAACTATTCCTCTCCCAGGGTGACGAATAGGGCGACCATATATATATATATATATATATATACACTAGCAAAAATGCCCGTGCCTTGCAACGGAAGAAAAAAGATAGTGTTTATCACCGAAATTAATTGGAGTTTTTTTCTTTGGCGGAACGCATGTGCTTTACCATAGAATAAACACCAAAGCTGGAGTCTGTCTCGTTTGTTGCGAACTAATGCAAGTGGGTCCAACGAGTCAGGCTTCTTCGTAGAGGCATGGGCTTTGGCGGACACCCTGTCATGCCATCACCCATGCATATGTGTTTCATGAGTGTGGCGACGAGCTAGTCGGGAAACTATGAGCCGCTCCTCGTCTCCTACAATGCCTCATTGGTTTACAGTATATACATCATATGTCTTCGGATAATGGTCGACAACTCCTTATTTGGAGTAAGAATTTAACCATGGTGAGATCGCCACAATCCACTAGTAGAAAAAGGGTCTAATGTGAGACACATTAGTGTGGGTTTGAAGTTGGCCCGGCACTAAAGGCACCATATACATTATTACCGGTTCGTGTTGAGCCTTTAGTACCGGTTCGTGCCACGAACCGGTACTAAAGGGGTAGTGGCAGGCTGGCGTCAGGCCGGGTCCCCACGAGCCCCTTTAGTACCAGTTTGTGACACAAACCGATACTAAAGGTCTAACCTATAGTACCGGTTCGTGCCATGAACCCACACTAAAGGGGGCAATTTTCAAACTCTACCCCCCTGTATCGCCATTTCAGTTTTGAAAAAATCAAAAGAAAATGATAAAAACTTCAAAAAAATAAAATACTTCGAGAGGTAGTTATATTACTACATCTACTAGTTAGGAAAATTTGAAAACTTAAATTTGGACATGTTTTGCAAAAAGTGTAGGGAAAATGTAAAACGGCTATAACTTTTGCATACGATGTCGGAAAAAACGTATAATATATCAAAAGATTCAGCACGAAAATCCGCATCCGATGAAGACCGCCTACGGCCTGTTTGCAATTTTTTACAATCGTCAAATTCCAAAAGGAAAAAAAGATATGGTCAAATTTCAATTTTTTAAAAAAAATTTGGTTAAATCTGGTCAAACTACTTATTCAAGAAGTATTAATGTTACTACATAATTATTCAAGAGTATTAGTGTTACTAAATAATTATTTCAATTTTTTGAATTTTGGTCAAATCTGGCCAAACTATGATCAAACTGTGGTCAAACTATGGTCAAAATTATTCAAGAAATATTAGTGTTACTAAATAATTACTATTTTTTTAGAATAATAGTTTCAAACTCAAACGGTGAAACGTGTGACCTAATGCTCAAGCTAAACTGCTGAGGGTTAATAGGATTGACAGTTTACATTTGTCAGGAAAACAACAAGTGCAGACTTGGAATGTAGGGGGAATAGAACTCCGAAGTTAAGCGTGCTCAGGCTAGGGGAGTGAGAGGATGGGTGACCGGCCGGAAAGTTAGGCGATTTGGAATGAGTGATCCACACTTGAGCAGTTAAGAGAGATGATTAGAGACTAAATCATCAAATAATTCAGAAAAATTAAAAATAAAAAAATCAAAAAAAATTCCAAAATTTTCAAAAAAAATTCAAAAAAAACCTTTAGTACCGGTTGGTAACACCAACCGGTACTAAAGGTCCCCCATACCAGGGCACGAGTTCACGCCACGTGGTGGCACTTTAGCGCCGGTTCGTGTCGAACCGGTACTAAAGGGGGGGGGGCTTTAGTGCTCACCCTTTAGTGCCAGTTATGGAACCGGCACTAAATGCCCTTACGGACAGGTTTTAAAGCTCCGTTTTCTACTAGCGATCCTATGATAGCAACCTGGAAGGTGTAGCCCAAATATTCACGTCCTCGACGGTCCGGATACCACTAATGATCAAAAACTGCTAAAATAAGTCTAGGAACTGCAGTGTTATGAATTTAGAAGCATCACCTCCTCTACGTTGTCATGTATGTGTTTGTGAGCGTCGGCGTCTATGTTGTGTCTTTTAAAAAAAAGTTCCACTTACACCTTTGCATGCATTAACTTAATGTGCTTGTGCGTTGCACTGGGAATAAAAATTGTCTACTCAAATATTGCCACTTTTCATATTCACCATCACAGATGATTTTCATGTTCACCACCTCCGTTCATGATGGTATGATTCTTAGTGTCCTCAATTTTTTTTATGTTAGCTGAAAGAGTGGTGATGGATCCAAGTGGGATTATTTCTATAAAAAAATTTATATTCGAAAGCAAATGTGTTTTTACTATCTTATTTTGTTAGGAGAATGTTAGTTGTTTGGTTTACAAGATTATATTGCTTCTTGTTGCACTATTTTTTAAACAGAATACAGACGCAATCGCTCATCCTATGAACGTACACATGCACACCTACCCCTATGAACATCTTGAGATTTACGAAGTCACTGTAGACGTCTTGTCTTCAATGGAAACGTCTCTCCCACTAAAAACACATCGCCGGAAATCCTATAATAAATTTAGAAATAATGTGAGCATCAACCATCTAACCATTCATCTGAACACAAACATTTCATGTAGACAACACATATGCTCTTTGTCTAAAACAGATAGTACCAAAACTGCATGCACATATCTTCCCCTGCCAATTCTCAGTAAGAAAACTTTTCTATGTTTCCCATGAGTAAACTTCTCCCCCGGCCTGTAAACAGTAAACACACACCCATCCACATGTTGTTGCTTCATCCTGTCCACCTCTTGCTTCAGGGAGAGATAAGAGAGAGCCACCGAGGGAGAGATGGTAGCGGCTGCTGCCCAAATCTTGCTTCAGGAAAGTCCCGCCCCCCTTCTGTTCGGCTCGCCATCGAGCGTATTCCCGCTACGCCTCGAGGTCCTCCGCCGCATCAGCCTGGGCAGCGTGATTCCTCCTTCTCCTCCCTCCCTCGTTAATAGGCCTTCCATTTCCCTTGTTAATTAGCACATGTGATTCCTCTAATCACGCAGCCGTCCTTCTCCCTCGTCAATTACACCTGTTGCCGGTCTCTCTTCTTCCCACACGATCCTTTTCCCTGCTTGTATCTCTCTAGATCGTTTGAAATCCTCTTGATTCCTCAGACACCTCCTTGAGACCCAGGAACCTGGAAGACATATATAAATTAGGAGGATTTAGTGGAAGGAAGCGAGGTGGGACTATTAGTATAAGTCAATCTTCTTCTTTTTTTGAGAAAAATATAAGTCAATCTTCTAATTTGAACAATCAATAGAGCTAGCTTATTTGGCTGTAGTCCTTAAGAAAGAAGGGCTAGTCGTGGGTTCGAATATCCATACCGCACCTTCTTTTTGTTTTCCAAAAAAGTAGGACTAGGCCCAGCTCGGCCCATAGGGGTGCCGGGTGGACCAAACCAACGTTTTAACTGGATGGGGTCGCTGGCCTGTTTCTTCGTTCTGGATGGGCTGTAGCGAAATCGATCAACGCTTTAGTACCACATCGCGTATATGTTTTAAATTCAAACTGAAAGCATAAATTCACAGAAAGAAAGCGTATTGTGACGGTGAACCCACGAAGTCAGTTCATGCTTTATTATTAGGTACTGAAGAAACCAATAAAAACAGTACCCTACAAGCAATAAACGCTGACCACATTAGCCAATCTCTTGGAAAAAGAGATGTGCAGGACAGCCTTCTAGGGTGCAGACTGAATCTCAGATCCTTCAGACACTGAACAATGGAGAAAGTCAGCATAGTTGAAATTTTCATGGGAGGCACTCCTGATTTCATTTGTTGGCACTCCTGATGATGTATGCCCTCCCGATTTCACAATACAACACTCAGTTTTGCACACCTGACTTCATTTTACGAAGACATAGCAGCCAATGAAACATCAAATAATGAATGGAAGTACCAGTTCATCAAAGCCCTAATTACTCAGTGGCTACACAAACACACACGTACAATGTTGCAGCTTTCCTGGCATGGGAGCTCCGCCAGACCGGTCATAATGTTGTGATACCTGCTGCCGCACAATAACCACCGCCTGTGGTGCATACGGCCCGCCAGCACTCCTTCACACACTGGCTGGCCTCACTATATCGTTTACAAATGCATCTTCTCTGTTTTTTTTTAATGCAGAGACAATGAATTTGAAGCACCTAACATTGACGTTTCATGCGAGGTTAGTTCCAACACAACACATAGACATATTTTCCAGACTTTTCCATGTTAGCACAATGCATAATATCATAGCACATAATTTTTCTCAACTTTTCCCTCCATAGTCCATAGTCATAAGCACTTCAACACTCGTTTTATGAAATAAACAAAAATAAAACTTACTCCCGCTACTCTTTCATTTTTCCATGTACTAATGGTGAATTATAATAATAAACCTTATTTCTGTCTTTAGCTCCTATATAGCTTCAAATCATTTCTTATATGATGTGGTAATCAATGGCTTTCCCTGGTACAGGCCTGTAGAACTGTAGATGATCTATTCTGGACAAAAGGGTCGAGGAATGGTGCGAAGGAAGCTTCTTCTCTGTTGGAAACTTAGGAAGGATATCGGAGCTAGAATCATGTTTTACTGTTTCTTTTGATGTGAAGTTCGGTTTTTGAAATTGCGTTCTTAAGTTCGGTTGTGGTAATATTTGAAATGCAAGACTGACTTGTGATTGTTCTGTAAATGAGTGTCAGTTTGAATTAGTTAGACAGGTGCTCTCTTGGAGCCAGCTACACACGTGATCGGCACCTTTCTTTCACGTACTTCATGTCTTTGGTCTCGTGGAAACAATTAGCAAGTTATTTGCACGTTGTATGTTCAAATTAACCTCTTGTAATCCCTGCACAACCGAACAACTATAAGGGAAACCTAAAAGGGATTGGCTGACTACGGTTTGACTGCATGTTGTCCTGGCAGCGGCGGCGGCTAAGTCTTAGATGCCGGGCCGATGCCCCTGTGATGTGAGGGTGGATGGATTGGCTCTCCTGTGAGCGGCCCTTCAACAGGTGTTGGTTGTGTGCTTCGGCCATGTGGTTGACAGAGGCGTTCGATGGCGAGTGGTCCCGGCGAACACGTCGCCAGGAGTGGCGTCCTGATACTGATCCGGACCTAGAGTCTGTGCTCCACTGGGTGGGGTGCCCATCATGGTGGTCCTGTTCCCACAATGTTGTGAGTAGGGGAAGTTCGCCGAAAGCTCTGCACCTCTGCGACAGTGGCGGCGATGCCTGCGGGTATCAGCACCCTCTTGGGGTGTCGCCTTGATTCTCTCTCTGCCCTCCGATCGACACTCAGGTGAAAACCTTTTGTACGCTTCGGCTGACACAGTGATCATGTTGCTTCACGCCATGTCCTCTTGAGGGATTCGTGGATGAGTGTTAAGGACCCTCGGGCGTGAGTGCATGACTGAGTGACTCATGTGCTTTTTCTCGGCGACTTGGACGAGGTATTTAGTTGTGCACGCGTGTGCATTTTTACCATTCTCAGCCAGTTTTATCGTGCCTTTATGTTTGATCAGCTGTTTAGGATTTCGTTAATATCATGTATCATTTGGCCTTGTAGCTTTACTAATATATCAACGTGAAAGCATGTTTCAATGAACAGGGATTTCAGTAAAAAAAAATGACAAACACCTGTAATTTTATTCATACTCATAACTATTACAGTTACATGTAAGATCCAAGAAAATAAGAAGTAAACTTTAGGACTAAGAATTACATTCACATCTCTTGGAAACACCTACTATGTGGTGTCAATCCCTGCTAGACGAAATACTCCTAATACTTCAGTAAAGAAGTTGCAGTTAGACCGAACCAATGATATTGTCACTTTCTCACCCGCACGAAAATTAAAAAAAAAAGGTTTTGAAAGTCCAATGAGTCACCCATCCAAAAAATGGGAAGCCTTGAGCGATGAACATACTTGGGCCGGGTATGATCAACATGTGTAGATCATGGAATCACAATATCTTAACCATAGTGTCTTTGAAATGTTTCACCTCCAGAAAGAATAAAACCAACAAAAAGAAAACTTCATACACTAATATAAACTCTTAAGAGCAAATTATCGAATCTGCGAGCACACCAAACTCTCTAGCTTCGTGGCACCACCAAAAAAAATGAGAGTAATTTACTCTCACAAACCTATGATCACCACTAGATGTTGGCGAAGAACATAGAACACTTGAAGATCCAAGGGCCCCCACCTCACAGGGCCAATACGGCAGCCAGAGGAGAGGGGACCAAAATGTTTCTCTGGCAATTGCAGCTAGAGTAGTTTCGATGTAGTGTAGGTCAATGTAAAAAGAAGTAAATGTTGTAATGATAGATTAATTGGACAGGGGATCCACTCAATCCCTACAGGGCTTAGGACATTTCAAACCTATAAAAATGGTGGAGTAAAACCGTAGTGGAGTATTTTTACTCCACTAAGTTTTGGCCCAACCTAACCGATACCTTATATGTAACGGAGTATTTTTTTTTCATTCGCGTTTCGCTGTCGGAACACATGCTTTGCCTCTTTATTTCGTTCAGTGACATTTTGATACATTGGAGTACATAATTCACCTATTCTTCGCTATGAGAGTAAGACAAAAAAAACAAGAACCACAATTAAACATTATAAAAGATATCCAACTTCCATAACAGTTCCCACTAGTTGGATTAATATCTTCTCTATGTCTTTATTGTTGATCTGCGGCTTCTCGAGCTTGCACACTTTTTTCTTCTTCGGTTTTGAACAAGTAGACGTTGTTTCGCAACTAGTCTCATCTCTAGCATCTAGTCTAGCAACGAATAAATGAGCATTTATCAATTTTTGTGCTATCAACACTTGCATCCACCCAACACACAAATTACAGCAAACAATGAGCTACCGAAATTGCATCAAATTCGGTGAACAACCGAATGAAAAGAGGCACATACGCCATCTTTTTTGCACTTGAAGAACAACCATCTGGGATGCTCTAGCATGGCAGAAACTCGGTGCACCACCGGCCGCGGGCAATCGTCGCACTTTATGACCGACAATGGTCAGCCGACGAGCCGCTGGGCCACCGCCGAGCCCGAGCGACGGCCGGGCGCGTCTTTGTCGGCGAACCGCCGACGGGAGAGATCTGACCGACTGGAGGCGGAATCAACACCAGCATGCAACACAGAGGCTTTGCCGGGGCTATGCGGTCCGATACCCGGCCAATCCATGGCAAGGCCTAGTCGTTGGCGACCGGATGCGCCAAATTCGGCAGTGAACGCGGAAGCCGTAGATCTACTGGTTGTGCACCGGCGACCGGACGAGAGGGGCACAAATCCGGATGCTCAAGGACCGCGACGGGGCATCCGCGGCGGCGGCCGGTGGCCGGTTGGGCGTGGGAGGGGTGGCGCCGGCGTAGATGCGGCACGGAAGTGGAGCGGGGGAGACAGCAGAGGAGAGAGGATTCATTTTTACTCGGCCGCCAAGTGGTGGAGTAAATATAGAGAGACGGAGCACGGCTGGGGATAATTAATCATCCACTAACGCCGATTGGGGATCGGCTAGGTGCCGCTTAGAGAAGTAAAGCCGAATTTTTACTTCTCTAAACAGTTATTGGGAATTGGTTAGAAATGCCGTTAGTTCACTGTTGGGAATTAATCCCCAAAACCGAACTCGGCCAAAGCCAGGTGGGAGTACGGTTAACATTTGAGAGAGCATAGGCTTTCCTACACCACCTTATCTATCCATTCATTTCTGCATCGCGATTCGTGCAAACACTTTTGTCTTTTTTTGTTTCTTCTAAATAAAACAACGTATGAAGTTCAAACTTTGGAGAACAACAAAACATTCTAACTAGAATGTGGGAAAAATACTTTGAGATTTTTTTTGAACTGTATATACAAAAAAATAGTATTTTTTACTCAAAAAAATCTCATTTTGTATATTTATGTCGGACCAAAAAATCTGAAAGTTTTTTCCCACATTGCAGTAAGTATGTTTTGTTGTCCTGCGAAGTTTAAAGTTCATATGTTGTTTCGTTTTGAAGAAAAAAAGAGAAAATTGCATGTAGTAAGTTAGTTGTGTAGCATGGATCTCAAAGCAACATTGGACGGTAAAGATAAGAGGTGTCCAGAAACCTGAGCTTTATAAATCCACATTCGTGGGAGTACCTAGCCCAGCCCATTGAAGAGGAGCACAATTTTATAGGCTCCGTCCTTGATATAAGCAGATTGAGCTGCGCTCCCTCTCCTCGGTGGCATGCTGGCATCATATATTCCAACCTTAATAGTGAGCTAGTAGCAAAGTATTCGCCCAATCCTACCATCCCTAGCTTCGATCAACCATGGCCGGCGGCGTCATGATGAACACGGCTGGTGGAAAGCCATACCCTGGCAAGCTCACTCTATACGTCGTCTTCACATGCGTCGTCGCCTCCACCGGCGGCCTCATCTTTGGCTATGACATCGGCATCTCAGGCGGCGTCACGTCCATGGACCCGTTCCTCTTGAAGTTCTTCCCAGAGGTGTACTGGAAGAAGCAGGAGGCGAGCAAGAGCAACCAGTACTGCCGGTACGACAACCAGCTGCTACAGGCCTTCACCTCCTCCCTCTACCTCGCCGCCCTCATCGCCTCCTTCTTTGCATCCACCGTCACCCGCGTCCTAGGCCGCAGGTGGTCCATGTTTGCCGGCGGCTTCGCCTTTCTCGTGGGAGCGGCCCTGAACGGCGCCGCGCAGAACATTGCCATGCTCATCGTTGGACGCACATTGCTCGGAGTCGGCATTGGCTTCGCCAATCAGGTACGAGGTTGTTCACTCCAATGACTTTTTTGCATGAGATGAGATGTGTGCGTGTGCAAATATATTTATCTATATCGCCATCAAGGTCACATCACAGTTCCGTATGCAAATATATGTCGCCATGAAGGTCACATCACAGTTCCGTATGCAAATATATGTTGCCCTCAAGGTCACATCAAAATGCCGCCACATGCAAATATATATCGCCCAAGTTGAAGCCAGAAATTTCAAAGAGCTTGACTGCTTTGTTGTTCTGCGTCACTCGTTTGTGTCTTACTACCTCTGTAACTTAATATAGAAGTTTTTTAACACTATGATAGTGTCCAATAACGTCTTATATTTTGATACGCATGGAGTAGTTATTGATTAATTACATTTACAGTTGCATCAACAGGTACGTACACAGAAATGGGAAGAGAATGAGACATATATGGGGCACATTCATTTCTTTGTTTCATTTGTTTAGGATATGCATGGACCAACGGGGAAGATATATGGATTGAAAACCAACTAAACATCAAGTCCCATTGACAATTTTTTAAGTAGTAAAAAATAGTATAAAAGAAAAGCATGAACTGAGGTGGTGCTAGGTGCTGTCTTGTAGTATCTCGTCCATGTCTATCCCACTGCATTACTATGTGCAGAAATAAATCGATAGTTGTGCAAGCAAGTATGAAAGTATATTGATGGTGAGTCAAAATCATCCAATATTATGTGCACGCCACATAATTTCGGGCATATTGTGAGTACACATGATGAATCAAGTGTGTAAAAGTACAATTGAATGATTACTTTGATACGCATGCATGCAGTCTGTGCCGTTGTACATGTCGGAGATGGCACCAGCGCGTCTTCGTGGCATGCTCGGCACTGGTTTCAACCTCATGATCACCACCGGCATCCTGACAGCAGAGCTCATCAACTACGGTACCAACAAGATCAAAGGCGGCCATGGTTGGCGCTTCAGCCTAGGGCTCGCGGCTGTGCCAGCGGCGGTCATCACGCTCGGCTCACTCTTCCTCCCTGACACCCCCAACTCATTGATGGAGCGAGGCCACCCAGAGGCGTCCCGTCGGATGCTACGCCGTATTCGCGGCACCGACGACATCGGTGATGAGTACGCGGACCTGGTGGCAGCAAGGGAGGTGTCAAAGCTAGTGCAACATCCATGGCGCAACATTGTGTTGCGCAAGTACCGTGCGCAGCTCACCATGGCCGTGCTCATCCCCTTCTTCCAGCAGCTCTCTGGCATCAACGTCATCAACTTCTACGCACCCGTGCTTTTTGAGACGCTCGGTTTTAAAGGGGACGCGTCGCTCGTGTCGTCAGTTATGACAGGCGGCGTCCTCGTGCTTGGCTCGCTGGTGACAATGCTCATCGTCGACAGGCTGGGGCGGCGGAAGTTGTTCCTGCAGGGTGGCGCGCAGATGCTAGTGTCTCAGCTCGCGGTGGGGACGCTGATCGCGGCAAGGTTCGGGACGAGCGGTGTTGGAGAGATGCCCAAAGGCTACGCGGCGGCGGTGGTGCTCTTCATCTGCTTGTACGTGGCGGGCTTCGTGTGGTCGTGGGGTGCGCTGGGGTGGCTGGTGCCGAGCGAGATCTTCCCGCTGGAGATCCGGTCGGCGGCGCAGAGCATCAACGTATCGGTGAACATGCTCTTCACCTTCGTCATCGCGCAAGCCTTCCTCACGATGCTCTGCCACATGAAATTCGGGCTCTTCTACTTCTTCGCCGGATGGGGGGTGGTCATGACCGTCTTCGTGGCGCTCTTCCTGCCGGAGACCAAGAACGTCCCCATCGAGGAGATGGTGCTCGTCTGGAAGGGACACTGGTTCTGGAGTAGGTTTGTCGGAGATGACGACATCCACGTTCAAGAGCCTTGAATGGAGATGAATAATGAAATATCATGAAAACCTCATTGTAGATGACAACATCCACGTTCAATAGTTCCCTCAAAAACCTCTTCCTATTACCTTTAAGTACGTTTAGGGGTCTGTCCAATAAAGTTATTGGATTTGAATGGTGTGCAGCTGTAAATTCGATCTTATAATTCCTGTTACTCTTTACACTAATGCATACATTTTTACCATAAAAAATATTTTTATCTTCAACACATACTCCCTTCTTCCCAAAATCTTAGGCGCCTAACCTTTCTCAAAACTTCTAAACATCTAAGGCGTGTTAGCACTGAGCCCCTGATATTCTCTCTTGGATGGTCAGACTAAACTAACCATTGCTAATGGTGGATTAGCCAACCATGTTTGTAAAGGATATC
The DNA here is from genome assembly GCF_003073215.2 of Triticum urartu. NCBI lineage: Eukaryota > Viridiplantae > Streptophyta > Magnoliopsida > Poales > Poaceae > Triticum > Triticum urartu. The sequence continues at coordinate 694,949,978 of NC_053024.1, forward strand.
ATGGAAGAAGAACGCATCATAACCAATCGATCGGCTCGACCCCTCCGCGAAAAAAGGCTCTTCCCACGTCACCCAGCCCAAGGCAACTCGGGCGCGGCCAGCAATCCACACACCAGCGCCGCTCTTTCCCCTCCTCACGCCGCGCCGCCACTGGGTGAAGCCCCCGCGGCCGACAGCGGAGGCCAGGCTCTCTCCCACGGCGGCTTCCTTCCTGTAGGGCAGCAGGTTGGGAAGTGCAACGGTGCGCACTGGGCCTTAGGATCCCGGCGACCGGTGGCAGACCTCACGTCCTCACATGGGTGTGGCAGCGGCTACCGGCGTCGTGGCCATTTGGGGCTGCATCGGGGGAGGATGTCAAGCGTGACACTGCCCAGATCCGGCCATCGGGATCCAGGCGAGCCCCGAGGTGGTTGGCCCTACTATTCTTCAAGCTCCATAACTTCGATCTGCTTCATGCCGGCCTCCTCGATCTGGACAGCTTTTGGCGATTGCATCACTTGATATCTAGATCGGAATTGATCCGGTTGGGAGCGCCCTCATCTTCAGCCAGAGAGGCTTTATGAGGGTGTGGCGCGAAGCTTCGCTGCCATGTCGGTGCCATGGAGCATGTGGTGAAGAAAGTCACGGTGGCTGCGATCGGAGACTTGTAATAGCGGATAGGAGTTTTGGTTGTGCTGAAGACTGGCGGCATTTTCCTGTGTGTCCGGTGTTGAGCATTTGCAGTGGTGGCCTTGGAAAGAGGGGGCGGCAACATAGGTGAACAACATTTTTGGCGGTGCTTCTCGAGTTCCGAGCCATGATCTCCAGGGTGAAATCCCAAGGTTTGGCTTCCATTGGTTGTACATGGCAATGGTCATTGCGAAGGCATTGTTTTTTGAGATCTCGGACTCTCCAGGGTGATTTTTTTTAATTTTTGTTCGTAGTTGTGTGCATCCTTGATGTATTTCAATATCTTGTTTGTGGAGAGGCAGGATATAATTGGTATCTTCGCGATATTAATATATTCCATTTATCAAAAAAGTGGAAGAAACTTTTTGTAACCATGGCAATAATTTGCGAGAAGCCTTGTGCTAATTTCCTTACCAAAAGCTTACACACCCTACACAATGGGAAGGAGGGAGTATCATTCATCCTAATTTCAAATCTACAAGTATGGAAATTTAAATTCACACATAATAAATGGTCAAAATGCTTTCGAAGTAAACATGAGGAAGTTCAACACCGATGTAGCTCCCACAAGTGCTCCATAAGGTCATCATAAAGTTGTTCATGCCCCGTGGAGTCTTCGATCTATCGATGCACTTGAAAAAAAATCAAAAGACGATGTTCATCCCTGCTTGGGTTCGACAGAGCTATGTAAATTTTCTTTCCCTCATTCTCATAACAAGATTCATATGGCTGACTTGGTCGGTGTTCTATGGTCATAATGTGCATGATCACACACAGTCATGATGCGCCATAAAAGGTTTTTATCTCAGAATCTTGTTGGGCCACAAACTATGACGAATCAAGCTTGCAACACCCCGAATGCTAGCGCGGCATCTCTCCTGCAGCAAGTTGATTCTTCAAGGCATGGCGTCGTGCCGTGCCAAGCAGCAACAAGTAATCAATTTTTTTCACCCACCCACCACCCATCTGATTGCCAACATCGAAGATCTCACCGACATCCTGGAGGACGCAGCCGAGGAACACGCGGAAAAGGACGAGGAGATGTGCAAGTTTGCAGACAGCCTACAACGAGCCATGGCACCGTCATGCACGTGGCATCCGGCCTCGGTCCAGGAGTTCTACATGGTTGATCCGACGAGCTTCATGGCCAGTGATGAAATTTTTAGCATATATGTGGAAATCGACATGGCTACCTTGGATATGACAAAAATTATAGCATATATGTGTATTTTTAGGCGAATTCTAATAAAAATTATGCAATAATTAATTTATATTATCAAGGGCAAAATACTTCACCTTTTTTACTTCATGTCTATTTGGAGGATTATTGAGCACTTCTATAAACCATGTGTTGTAATAAAGAAGTTACAGTTCAAGTTCTACGTGTTATGGACTCAGTTTCAAACTACACACACATATCTGACTTCAAATGCCTGTAACTTTTTCATTCGAACTCTGAATTAGGTGAATCTTATTTTGTTGGACAACTTATCTTGTGAACTTTCCAACCCCATTAGATTCACCTTCAAATTCGTCCCGAGCACGTAGATATCACCGAAACAATCTGATGTTGATCCAGAATCCAATTCAAACTACAAATCAAATGGTGATGTGTCACCTTTACTTGGGCCCAAGGGTCTTGCATGACCTACAGTTGGTTTTCACTGCCTTGGAAGTATGTCCATCCCCTTGGTCGTCATGCCTTAGTCCTAGATAAGTAGATCAATTCCCTAGTGTTTTTCTTGGGTTTTATTTAGTTAAAAGTTAGCCATTGCGAGGTACTTCGATTGTGTCCAACGAACTGGACAAGAATACTATCGGAACCCCACTTTTATGAATACTTCATCTATATCTGCAATATTCAGATTGCTTTGATCATATTCTTTCTCGTTCTTCGCTGGCTTCTAGGAACAGATCTTCGGTGTTATGCTAATCTTTTTTATGGGATCGCCATTAACCTCTAGGAAATTAGTTTGCTGATTTCTAAGTAGCAACGTGGTTGCATGTTGTAATCGGATTGTCAATCGATATTTATCATCTCAAAGAAAGATCGTCCCACAAGAGACACATATTGGAATTGATTAGAAAACTGCCCCCGCGTTGCTCCCTCCCCATGGCGACACGTGTGGCGGCGGTGCATCTACCTTCCCTCCCCTCCTCCCCGCCCTCTCCCTCGCTGCCGCCGGCAGCTCCCTTCCAAGAAAAGCCGGGAGGGAGCCGGCGGCGGCGGGCCTTGTTCCTCCGCTCAATGGAGGCTCGCTTGCGGTGGGCTATGCGGCGAGGCGTCAACTAGTGGCGGGTTGTGCGGTGCTAATCTAGGCGTCGTGCTGGTTGCGTGGAGGAATGCCAAGGAGGCATCGGAGCTCGGCGGTCGTTGTGGCTGCGCGCGCGATGGCTCTTTGGCCAAGATCATGGAAACCCGATTTTCCTGCTCTAGCGTTTGCGTTCGAGGTCTTATGTCACGCGGTTGTGCTCCTGCGCTTGCGGCATGGAGGCATTCTGTTGGGTGTGGCAGCGTGGCACGGCGCGCACACGGTGGTGCTGGCGGCTTGATTTGGGTCACGGATGGCCCGATATTTGCCCGAATGGGCTGCGGCCGGAGTAAGCTTTGGCAAACGAGCGTCCTCTCTGTTGTCACTCATTTGTGGTTCCGATCATGGCAAGTTGGTGTCACGGTATGCTTTGGTTGTGGCTTGCGTTGTGGCCGGGCATGCACCATACAACATGATTGGCCTCGGTGATGCTGCAGCTATGTGTTGCTGTTGGCATATAGGCGGCGATGTGGCTTGTGGGAGCCCTCGTTGTTGTGGTGATGGTGGTGGTGCCAGCATCGATGTATGCAATCCACCATGGCGATGTGGAGGCCATTGCGTCCTTCTGTTCATTCTGGTCATGCTTGCCACTGCTGAATGCCAGCGGAGACGCGATTTGGTATAGTAAGGTTCACAGCGGCCTGGTGCCCACCCTAGGTGAGAGGTGGCGAGGCATAAGGCTTTGGGCGAAAGCTTTTGTTCTTTGACAGGGGTCATTGCTGGTGATTTTGGCGCCCATGGGTGTCCTCCTCCATGGAGGCATTTTGGAAGAGTACTTGCTTACACTGGGCCATGACCGGTTGTGGTGGAATGGACATTGGAGGCTGTTGGCTTGGCCGAACCACTGGCATGGTTCGGTGGGGCGGTGGAGCGCAGGGCTGGGCGAAAGCTTTGTGTTCGACCGGGATCGATGCCACTAATGGCGATGTCCTTGGCCGTCATTCGCCTTCTTGAACGTGTTTCTGAAGATCTTGCTCTCGATCTCTGGGGCAGAGGCGATGTTAGGTGTTGGTGGTCTGCTTTGATTGTCGTTGGCGGTTATTTTCTTTTCTTTTCTTTGTTGTTATTGTGGTTTTCCGGCCTAGCTTCGCTTATATACTGGGTCACTCTGTATTTGTTTCTTGCACGTCCAAAAGAAAAGGATCCTGCCACCTTTGCCTATCAATTGGTATCAGGCCTTATATCACACGATCAAACCCACCCTGATCTAGTCGGACTCCTTTGGGGCACTATTTATTCTTTCTAGGAATATGTTGGCATGTTCCGTTTATAGACATCTCACAGTGAAAACCAAAGCACTCATGGGTTGCAGATTGGCTAGCTAATTATAGTCGTACGGAGTCTACTACTGTTGTATTGATGCATAGACACTAGTAGAAAAAGGGCCATTTGTCCCGGTTCGTAAGGCTCATCTGTCCCGGTTGACGAACGAACCGGGACTAAAGGGTCGTTACTAATGCCCTAGGCCTTTAGTCCCGGTTCTTACACGAACCGGGACAGATGGGCCGCTGCGGCGAGCCCAGGCAGAAGGGCCTTTGGTCTCGGTTGGTGGCACCAACCGGGACCAAAAGACATCCACGCGTCAGCAGCTAGCAAGAGCTGAGGTTTTTTTTTAAAATGGGGTGGTTTAGGGGTTTTGGGGGTTAATTTAGGTTGTTAGCTAGCTAATAGAGAGAAGTGCCCACTCTTATCTCCGTGCTTGGTTTACCAACGCTACTGCTATGCCTAAACATGGCTTAGATTGAAGTGAACGCAATATGTGGTGCATGTCGAGAGTAATACTAGTCCTAACTTGATCAAGTTTGGATTGTACTACTTTCGACATGCACCACATGCATGTTGCCTTCACTTCAATCCAATCCATGTTCATTTCACTCACTGATATATAATAACTCTTCATGCTCGCATCATGTATCATCATAATAACAAGTCCTACTAATCAGCATCATAAAACTTCTACTCGTTATTAGTAACAAGTCATACGATCATCATCCTCATAGTCATCGAATCAACCCTACTTACTTGTTCTTAGCACATGATCATCAGTATTAGGTAGGACATAAATACCCTCTTTAAGGTAAAATAGCATAAAACAATATAGATCATGTCTCCAATTCTTGCGCTTCGCTTCCTTTTGCTTTTAAGAACCTCCTTACGACTGTCCATACATTTTTTCCATTCTTTGATTAGCATGTCTCCAATTCTTTTAGAAATCCGTTATGGACGGTTCAGATTCGTAGGATGACCTGGATGTATGTTCAAAACATCAAGGCTACCTTTCTGCTACATCAAATGAGGCACACAATCCATCGGGATTCTCTGTTAAAAAACATAGTAATAACTTCATAGTTAGCAATGATGTACTAGTTTTAGAAGTACGCAAAAGATGCACGGATGTCATAATAGTAAAAAATCTTACCAGGGTATCTCCATGGTAGTTATCGTGGTTCAACACGTGCACTAGTGGCACGTATTGACCATAATGTTGAGGAGTTTGATTGTGGATATTGTAATTCTCAATATCAGTACAAAATGCAATTAGATGATTGCTACCTCTTGAGCATTGCGTTGGATTTCCCCGAAGAGGAGAGGATAATGCAGCAAAGTAGCGTAAGTATTTCCCTCGGTTTTTGAGAACCAAGGTATCAATGCAGTAGGAGGCTACGCGCGAGTCCCTCGTACCTACACAAAAACAATAGCTCAACGCAACCAACGCGCTTAGGGGGTTGTCAATCCCTTCACGGTCACTTACGAAAGTGAGATCTGATAGAGATGATAGATAATATTTTTGGTATTTCTGGTATAGAGATGCAAAGTAAATAGTAAAAGGGCAAAGTAAAAAAAGCAAAGCAATAATAAAGTGATAGAGATTGATATGATGAGAAAGAGACCCGGGGGCCATAGATTTCATGGTGGGTGAACAAATTACTGTTGAGCAATTGACAGAATTGAGCATAGTTATGAGAATATCTAGGTATGATCATGTATATAGACATTACGTCCGAGACAAGTAGACCGACTCCTGCCTGCATCTACTACTATTACTCCACTCATCGACCGCTATCCAGCATGCATCTAGAGTATTAAGTTAAAAACAGAGTAACGCCTTAAGCAAGATCACATGATGTAGAGGGATAGTTTCATGCAATATGATAAAAACCCCATCTTGTTATCCTCGATGGCAACAATACAATACGTGCCTTGCTGCCCCTTCTGTCACTGGGAAAGGACACCGCAAGATCGAACCCAAAGCTAAGCACTTCTCCCATGGCAAGAAAAACCAATCTAGTAGGCCAAACCAAACTGATAATTTGAAGAGACTTGCAAAGATAACCAATCATACATAAAAGAATTCAGAGAAGATTCAAATATTATTCATAGATAGACTAGATCATAAACCCACAATTCATCGGTCTCAACAAACACACCGCAAAAAGAAGATTACATCGAATAGATCTCCACGAGAGAGGGGGAGAACATTGTATTGAGATCCAAAAAGAGAGAAGAAGCCATCTACCTACTAACTATGGACCCGTAGGTCTAAAGTAAACTACTCACACTTCATCGGAGGGGCTTGGATGATGATGTAGAAGGCCTCCGTGATCGATGCCCCCTCCGGCGGAGCTCCGGAACAGGCCCCAAGATGGGATCTCGTGGATACATAAAGTTGCGGTGGTGGAATTAGATTTTTAGCTCCATCTCTGTTTGTTTGGGGGTACGTAGGTATATTTAGGAGGAATGAGTACGTCGGTGGAGCTTCGAGGGGCCCACGAGGCAGGGGGCGCGCCCTAGGAGGGGCGCCCTCCACCCTCGTGACCGCCTCGTGGCTTTCTTGACGGAGGGTCCAAGTCTCCTGGGTCTTATCTGATGAGAAAATCGCGTTCCCAAAGGTTTCATTCCATTTGGACTCCGTTTGATATTCTGTTTCTCCGAAATACTGAAATAGGCAAAAAAAAACATCAATTCTGGGCTGGGCCTCTGGTTAATAGGTTAGTCCCAAAAATAATATAAAAGTGGAAAATAAATCCCAATATAGTCCAAAACAGTAGGTAATATAGCATGGAACAATCAAAAATTATAGATACGTTGGAGACGTATCAATGATTTTTCTCCTGATAAGTTAATTCGGAGCCATCGATGTAGTGGGTTTTGTCTACCATCTTCCACACATTCTTTGAATAATGAAAATAATTTGTCAACTATTTTGAAATAAACAATATAAATTAGTTAATAACTATGTTTGAGAAACTCACATAACGGTAGAATTGGAGGCGTATCAACAAGGACCCAAATGTCCATATTGTCTTGCTCTATTTCAGGATCACCAAGATCCATGGTGACAAGCATATCCTCATGAAAACCATATATCTTGCAAAGTGCTTTCCATTTTTTGCAACCAAAATGGGTTACGCTCTCAGAATTGTACAGCTTTCCTTCGAAATCCATACCATGATGGGCCCTTAGGTGAATTTTCTTTGTTTCCATCCTTTCATGGTCTTCAAAACCCATCCTCTCCAAGACATAGCGTCTTGCATGGCATGGGATAAGCCAGTTGAATTGTAAAAGATGAAAATTACACGTTGAAATAGTTGAAGTCGTTCTTAATTACGAAAAAAACACTTGTCGTCGTTGCGTACCGTTTCAGCATCGAAGGTCTCCTCGAGCTTAATGTTGAAGCGCCGATCTTCATCTAGGTGAGTCCTGTCGCACAGACCTCGGTCATCGTGGCACCAGTCGCACTCCCCCGGGAGACTTTCGTCGTCCGAGTATGACATTTCCTATGTTCATAATTCAAATATTAAACTTCTACATCATATGAGCATTCAAACTTGATGGCCATTACATTTCAATGGTTGAAAATATGAGAAAAACATTTCAAAATATCTTATAGGACTCATATTGACATGGAGATTTGGCTGGTCTCACCTCGAGGTCGGAGGGGGGTCGGTGACGGGGGCGATGGTGGGGATGATGGAGGGGGCTCCTAGATTTCTGCAAAAACAAAAACCCTATAAGCTATCAACTAATCAAATGCATACGCCTTGCATAGTGCTCTCCAATTTTAGCATTCAAAGTAGGAGTAGTTTTTCCAATTTGAGCATTCAATAAGCAAAACCAAATCGTAAAATAATGTAGTATTCAAATTAGCATGCATTCAATTATAAGCAAAACTACATCATCTCTTGCGTCCGTACATCTTCGAATATTATCACTAATACACCTCGAATACTATCATAAATATAGAATCGCTAATACAGCTAGAACTGTAGCGCCTGACAAATATCGGCGCGGGCGGTGGACACCCAAAGAGAAGGAACCATCACAGGATCATAGCTCCAGTGAGATCCCTGAAGAACCTGCCAGGTATTGTTGAACCTGCCCTCCAACGCAACCATGTAGCGACGGACGTGCTCGTCCTCCTCGCTGACACGGTGACGTACCACCTCCGCGGTGTCCGGAAGCCTCGGCACCATTACTGGCCCACGCGACCGCCACCAAATAAGTATCGGGTTAATGACGGGCTAGCTCCTCACCAACCTACGCCCCCCCGGAAGGTAGCACCTGCCAATACCAGTGTAGCGACCCGACTAGGTAAGAGTCGAAGTCTCTGTGCTTACCGTGCTAGTACCTGGATCGACTTGCTAGCACACACAGTACTCGATGAAATAACAGAAATAACACACATCTCTTTATTACATCGATAGTCCAGGAGCAATACATTTATTACAAAATAGGGCATAGAGCCAATAAGCAAATACTGCGGAAGCAAAGAAGTACATGAGTCCAACTCCACGAGCAAGGTTGGGTGTAGAACATCGACCTATCGCACCTTAATCCTCGTCGGATATATCTGCAACGTGATAAGTTGCAGCCAAATGGGTCAGTACATTGAATGTACTGGCAAGTCACATCATAGTGTAATGAACCTACTTCTACATGCAATTTGGCTGGTGGAAAGCTCTAAGTTTAGTTTTTGCATAAAGCTAGTTTTTCCCTATTAGAAAAGATGTTATTCTACTACTACACATTTGCATAGGATGAGTTGGCAAATCCAACTCCATCCATTCCCAAGTTTCATTTAAAACCCAACTGTTTAATTTAAAGGTGAGGAGATCTCCCGGCATTTCCACTACTAGATGCTCAAGTTGTCCGTAACCGGGGACACGGCTAATCGATTAGGTCGAAACTCTGCAGAGGTTGTGCACTTTTCCCCACAAGACTCGACCACCTCCATGATCGGAAGATCGAGACATAGCATTTCGAAAATGTTCCCCCTTAACCCACGGATAGGCCGGTACACCTACATCATTCTACATCTGCTAGCCCATCCCGGAAGGGGTCACACTAACTACTCAACTAAGCCAGAGCCCATATTGGCCTGTGGCTGCACACGTAAGCTTCTAGACATGGGAATACGATTGATCTCTTTGAGCCTAAGCGGACGGTCCACTAGTGGTGCACCACCATGGATTTCCCATGCGTGCCCCACTGTACTTAGCCACCATTCCCACAAGTTTCCGCCTAGGTAGTTAATTAATTAACTTAGGTCCTATTTACTACATTGTCACTCAAACTTTACAATGGTCACTCCCCAATCCACGTCTACTTAGCATAGCAACATAAAGTAAAACGATGGTGACAAAGTTATATGGTTCAGACCTACCTCAATGAACTACTGGGTGAAAAGCAAGGTCATGCGGCACCAGTTTCCTACCATGTAGTCCTACCGCAAAGAACTAAGTGCATAATTAAAAACATAGGTAATGAAACATGATCAAGATGCAACTTGCCTTGGTACTGCTGGTTGAATTCTAAAGACTGGTAATATTCTGCTTCGCACTCCGGGCAATCTATCGCGAAGAAGATAACAAACATAAGCAAACATTGCAGAGAACCAAAAGAACATGCATAGCAAAAAGTCTCGGAAAAACCAAATGAACATACAACACACTAAGCTAATACAGAAATACTCTAAGTGCAAAACATCATAGGCCTATGGTTCAAACGGTGATGTGAAATATAGTGCATACTATGCATACTAGTAAAAATATTAAAGGGCAAATTCTAGTATGTGAAAAATTATTGTGACAAAGGTCTAGGTGATAGGGTTTTGCTACGGTGACAGCATGCAAAAGGAATCAACTTAATCGGAGCTACGGTTTCGGAGATATGGCTATTTGAAGTTTGAATTCGAATCTGAATAAATTCAAATTTGAATCTAACAAAATTTGCAAAAACTATGCTACTGGATTGATCTAGACAATACGAAGAATTTGTCGCTGGTTTCATCGAGTTTGGATCTACGGTTAAAAAGTTATGGCTAATCTAAGATCAGGGACTGATCTGCTATTTACAGGGACTAAACAGAAAAAGAATTATCGCAAACAAGTCCCTGGCCACGTGGCAGCTCCTGGCTGGCCGAGCAGCGTCCGCTGCGGAGGCTATATGGTGAACGGCCGCTAAATAAAAAAACAACGGCGGTGGCTAACTAAAGAAAAACCGACGCTCAGTTTAAATAAACCGCACGGTCCAAGGGAACCGCGGTTAACCGCGTACCTCTTTGCGAAATAAAAAAAACGGACCTAATCTAATCTGGGCCGTGGATCTTCGATCTAACGAACGAGAGGAGGTGCGCCGGCTTACAGCGACTGGCGACGTCGGCGACGAGCAGAAGACGGCGGCGCGACGTCGGTGATGGAGGGGACGACGGCTGCGGTGGTCCTCGTCGACGGGGAGGTGCGGCGCGGCTTGGGCGTCCGGATGGCGGCGTCGGGGCTCCTCAGGGGCGTCGGGGTCGGCGAGGTGAAGGCGGCGGCGCTCCGTGGGCTCCGGCGAGGTCGGGCGTCGTCGGGGCGTCGTCTCTGGCGGGACCTAGGCAAGGAAAAGGTGTCAAACGGGTGCGTTTTGCCGCGGGGAGCCATTTGACGAAGAAGGGGAGGCCATGGTGGCTTACTGGCGACGGCAGGGACGACAGAGCGGCGCGGCTCCGGCGAGATGTAAACGGCGACAGCGGCGGCTATGGGCGGCGTGGGGAGAAGCGGGACGGCGAGGTCGACTGAGGGGAGCTCGGGGCATTTATAAGCGAGGGAAGGGCGTGCGGGTGCCGCGGATATGCATTATCCACGAGGGGCTCGCTCGGCGGTTGCGGGAGCGCGGCGGCGACCTCACCCGTGCGGGGAAAGCGGGAGGTTGGGGGAGATGAGGTGGAGCGGGGCCCACCCGTCATTGGCGGCGGCGGTAGCGAGCGAGGTGAGGCTGCGGGCGGTCGACGGGTGCGGGAGGTTGGGGCGCGCGGGCGACCATGGGCCGAAATGGCCAGCTGGGCCGGTCGGGCGCTCCTGGGCCGAATCCAGTTTCGGTCCAGGCTGCATGTGTGTGTGTGTGTGTTTTAATAGGAGATCAAAATGCTCATAACTAAAATTAATTTTTAAAATAACTACATAATATTTAGAGCCTAATGAACATTAACTTAAGCACAGAACATTATGAAAATAGATTTCCTAATGCAACTAATGCACTTTTTGCAAATAAAATAAATACCAAACAACTCCAAAACTTAAAGTAATATTCAAAATAAATTTTTCCACTCTTTTTATATTTTGAGGAAGTCATCTTATCCCCTCTCATTTGTTTTTCTCGAGTGGAAAACTGTTATTTGAATATTTCAAAAACTCCAAAATGCAAAGAAATATGATATGCATTGAATGATTTTATTAACATCCAAATTTAATAAAATTGGGATGTTACAAACAGCCTGACGGAGCCCAGCCCCAGACATGGCCCCCCTGATCAAGCCGGCCTCCTCCGCCGAGTCGACGACGAGGATGCGGGATAGGCATCGACGGCGTCGATGCGGGAATAATTGCTTGAACTAAAAAAATAAACTAGTTCTATTAATTTTCTTACTACAAATAAACTACTTCTATAGTAAAATAAAGTAGTTTTATCAAATCAACTAGTTCAACTACTAAGCACTTACTATAAATAAAGTAAAGTAGTACTTACTAAAAATAAACTACTTTTATAGTAAAATAAAGTAGTTTTATTAAATCAACTAATTCAACTACTAAGCACTTACTATAAATAAAATAAAGTAGTACTTACCAAAAATAAACTACTTCTATAGTGAAATAAAGTAGTTTTATTAAATCAAGTAGTTCAACTACTAAGCAGTTACTAAAAAAACTAGTTTAACTAGTCTATTATTTTTCTAACTAATTATATTAAACACTTTCTAAGTAGTAGTTACTAAAAGTTATCGGGGAGGGGGGGTATATCAACAACGACATACCCGATAAAAAATAAGAAGAGGAAGAAGAATACATACACAATATGAACAAAAAAACATCATATATGAACATTCTGTATATACATCCATATCGATCCATCCATCCATACATCCATACATCTTCCTTGCTAAAAAAATCTGAATTTTGAGCACTAACAAGTTTTTTTCTTTTATCAAACCAACTTGACCATCTTCACTAACATCCATGGAGACATCATCCTGCCAAGTTTCTCATAAAATAAAGTTCCCTAGCTAGCCCTAGCATTCCATCAAACACCTTGTGAACATGGCTGAAAACATGCAATTCTCTGAAATTTTGCACTGAACCAACTTCACCATCATTGCATACATGGAGGAAGGACAGAGGAGAGGGGTGGGAGGGAGGAGGGAGTACCGGCCTGTCTGACGGGCAGTGGTGCGGCGGCGTTGATGGCAAGGCAGGGGCGCGGCGCAACGTCGGGGCAGGACAGGGGCGCGGCGGCGTTCGCGTCGAGGTCGAGGCAGGGGCACATGGCGGCGGCGGTGAGGTCGAGGCAGGGAAGGGGCGCACGGATCGAAGAACTAAATGAAAAATTTGACAAGTGCTGCTTATATACACTCAGCATTTGTCCCAGTTCGTGCTAGCTGAGAGAGTTCGAAAGTGGTTTATAAGCGCGGTTGCGCCAACCCTCTCGAGCTCCTCTCTTTTGGGCCTAACCTGACAACCTCTCGAGCTCCTCTCTTTTGGGCCTAACCTGACACTGTTTGCCTGTGGGCATATTGGACCTGTAGCGGGTAGGCCTGGGCATTCGGTATAAAGCGAAAATTCGGTTTCTACCGTTCGGTATTTTAGTAAAATCGGTTAGCAAAGATGAAAACCGAAAAAAGCATCCAAAACTAGCTAACCGAAAATTCGGTTAACCGAGTTTTTCGGTTCGGTAATCGGTGTATACTGTATTTGCTGAATGTGCAGAAGATTCAGCTACGTGCCTTTGATTCCTCTCCACCCGCACTCTTATATAGGCTAGCTAACCACGTCCTTGTGTGTTGCTGGCCGAGGTGGGACTAAACCACCAGACGGGAGCGCCGGTGCTGCTTTCATAAGTAGGTGCGTGCAAGTATACTACATCAGCCTCACAACTGAAAAAGAAGCCCACGACAGCTTGTCAGCTTGGGCCTTGCTTGTAGGTCCTCGATTTAGCCCATAAATTTTTGTCGCGAGCGCACGCACGCTCTCGAGGCTACCTAGCGCGGGAGCAGATTATAAAAATAAAAAACCAAGCGCGAGAGCAGCTCCTTTCGCTGTAGGTTCAAGTGCCCTTGCGTATGTTCGGTTTCCTGTTCGGTTACAGGTGGTAATACCGAACCGAAGGAATCAAGTTCGGTTAGCAGAGTGGAAAACCGAATTTTTCTATAGGAACAAGAAAAACCGAACTTTCGGTTTTTTCGGTTTCGGCTTCGGTCCGGTGTTCGGTTTGTTGGTTTTTATGCCCATCCCTAGTAGCGGGGCTGAATTCTGGCCCATGATTGGGTTTCTACTCATATTCAGGCTGTGGTGGCCCAGTAGGTGGCATTTGTTTTTATTTTTTTCTAACTTTTTTGTTTTCTTTGTTCTTTAATTTTTTATATTGTTTGTACTTACAACAAAATACTGACTGTTGCTATTTTTATTTATTTTATTAAGGTTTATTTATTTTATTTTATTTTGTTTCTACTTATTTATTTTATAAAAGTTTATTTTATTTTATTTTATTTTATTTTATTTCGTTTCTACTTATATATTTTAAAAAAGTTTACTTTATTTTATTTTATTTTGTTTCTTCTTATTTATTTTATTCTATTTTATTTCTTCTTATTTATAAAAGTTTATTTTGTTTATACTTATTTATTTTATTTTATTTTTTGCTTTTCGTATTTATTTTATGAATTTTTTTTGCTTTTAATGTTTTGAACAGAAAATACTTTGGTAATTTTAGTTGCATAAATTCTATATAATTTTAGTTTCAATAATACTAGAGGTTTAAAAAAGCTTTAGTACCGTCCTTTTTAGTTGATTCCTCTGAGACGTGTTTCCAACCAACTGCTGAAAGTCTCTATGTGTTCACATGTAATCAAGTCATCACACTGTTCCGGTTGTTTGGAGCGCAGAATGTTCTTATGTTTATCGACATACGGGGTCATCAAGGTAGAGTTCTGTAGGACCGTGTAGTGTGCTTAAGACCAAGAATGTCCATCCCTGCATATTATTGAGTCCCCTTCAAGGGTGCCTTTTCTAGTCTGTCTCCCCTTATACCGCGATTTAGGTTGACCTATCTTCTTAAGGCCAGGAATGAAGTCAACACAAAACCCAATGACATCCTCTGTTTGATGGCCCATGGAGATGCTTCCTTCTAGCCTAGCACGGTTACAGACATATTTTTTAGAACTCCCATGAACCTTTCAAAGGGAACATATTGTGTAGAAATACGGGCCCCAGAATGACAATCTCGTCGACTAGATGAACTAGGATGTGCATCATGATATTGAAGAAGGATGGTGGGAACATCAGCTCGAAACTCACAAAACATTGCGCCACATCACTCCTTAGCCTTGGTATGATTTCTGGATCGATCACCTTCTGAGAGATTGCATTGAGGAATGCACATAGCTTCACAATGGCTAATCGGACGTTTTCCAGTAGAAGCCCCCTCAATGCAACCGGAAGCAGTTGCGTCACAATCACCTGGCAGTCACGAGACTTTAGGTTCTGGAACTTTTCCTCTGGCATATTTATTATTCCCTTTATATTCGACGAGAAGCCAGTCAGGACCTTCATACTGAGCAGGAATTGAAAGAAGATTTCCTTCTTTTCTTTGGTAAGAGCGTAGCTGGCAGGACCTTCATACTGCTTTGGAGGCATGCCATCTTTTTCGTGCAAACATTGCAGGTCCTCCCGTGTCTCGGGTGTATCTTTTGTCTTCCCATACACATCCAAGAAGCTTAGCAGATTCACTCAAAGGTTCTTCGTCACGTGCATCACGTTGATTGAAGAGCGGACCTCTAGGACTTTCAAGTACGGTAGGTCCCAAAATATAGATTTCTTCTTCCATATGGGTGCACGTCCCTCAGCGTTATTCGGAACAGCTAGTCTGCCGGGACCCTTTTCGAAGATTACGTGTAAATCATTGACCATAGAAAGTATGTGATCACCAGTACGCATGGCGGACTTCTTCCGGTGATATTCGTCGCCTTTGAAATGCTTGGCTTTCTTTCGACATTGATGGTTGGTCGAAAGAAATCGACGATGTCCCAGGTACACATTCTTCCTGCATTTGTCTAGGTATACACTTTCGGTGTCAGCTAAACAATGCGTGCATGCGTGGTATCCCTTATTTGTCTGTCCTGAAAGGTTACTGAGGGCGGGCTAATCGTTGATGGTTACAAACAGCAACACGTGCAGGTTAAATTCCTCCTGTTTGTGCTCATCCCACACACGTACACCGTTTTCATTCCACGGCTGTAAAAGTTCTTCAACTAATGGCCTTAGGTATACGTCAATGTCGTTGCCGGGTTGCTTAGGGCCTTGGATGAGAATTGGCATCATAATGAACTTCCACTTCATGCACATCCAAGGAGGAAGGTTATACATACATAGAGTCACGGGCTAGGTGCTGTGATTGCTGCTCTGCTCCCCGAAAGGATTAATGCCATCCGCGCTTAAACCAAACCATACGTTCCTTGGTTCACCTGCAAACTCAGCCCAGTACTTTCTCTCGATTTTTCTCCACTGCGACTCGTCAGCGGGTGCTCTCAACTTCCCGTCTTTCTTACGGCCCTCTCTGTGCCATCGCATCAACTTGGCATGCTCTTCGTTTCTGAATAGACATTTCAACGGTGGTATTATAGGAGCATATCACATCACCTTTGCAGGAACCCTCTTCCTGGGGGGCTCGCCGTCAACATCACCAGGGTCATCTCGTCTGATCTTATACTGCAATGCACCGCATACCGGGCATGCGTTCAAATCCTCGTACGCACCGCGGTAGAGGATGCAGTCATTAGGGCACGCATGTATCTTCTGCACCTCCAATTCTATAGGGCACACGACCTTCTTTGCTGCGTACGTATTGTCGGACAATTCGTTATCCTTTGAAAACTTCTTCTTCAATATTTTCAGTAGCTTCTCAAATCCTTTCTCAGGCACAGCATTCTCTGCCTTCCACTACAGCAATTCCAGTATGGTACTGAGCTTTGTGTTGCCATCATCGCAATTGGGGTACAACCCTTTTTTGTGATCCTCTAACATGCGATCAAACTTCAACTTCTTCTTTTGACTTTCGCACTATGTCCTTGCATCAATAATGACCCGGTGGAGATCATTATCATCGGGCACATCGTCTGGTTCATCTTGATCTTCAGCAGCTTCCCCCGTTGCAGCATCACGGTATTCAGGGGGCACATAGTTGTCATCGTCCTCTTCTTCTTCGCTATCTTCTATCATAACCCTTATTTCTCCATACTTCGTCCAAACATTATAGTGTGGCATGAAACCCTTATAAAGCATGTGGGTGTGAAGGATTTTCCGGTTAGAGTAAGACTTCGTATTCCCATATATAGGGCATGGACAACACATAAAACCATTCTATTTGTTTGCCTCAGCCACTTCGAGAAAATTATGCAGGCCCTTAATGTACTCGTAGGTGTGTATGTCACCGTACATCCATTGCCGATTCATCTGCGGGCTTTATATATAATTATGTGTGTCAAAAGTAAGAAAATTAGACAAGTATCTATCTAAAGTAAGAATTGTTTTTCTTTCAGAAAGAAGATAAGAACAAGAGGCTCACCACGGTGGTGTCGGCGACGAGATCAGCGCGGGCGATCGACGGCGGTGAAGACGGGGACGGGACATGACAGACCGCTAAACCTATGCAAATCTTGGGGAAATGGAGGAGGTCCAGCTTCGAGAGGAGAAAACATAACTAGCGTGGCTCAGACATTTCATCGAACACCTCATGTGCATTGGAGGTGAGCTAGAGCACCCAAATGCCCTGCTCTCGCCGGTCAAAAAAACAGAGCAGTGTGGAGTGCTCTGCTCGTCGGCGAGGGGATATATAGGCAACTCGTTTGTCCCGGTTCGTGACTGGAACCGAGACTAAAGGCCCGCCTTCTGTCCCGGTTCTAGGCACGAACCGGGACCAATGGCTGTGGGTCAGGAGCGAGGCCCATTGATCCCGGTTCGTGTCTAGAATCGAAACAAATGGGTCCACATAAACCGGGACAAATGCCTCCCAAGGATCGGCCGGGCCTCTGGACGCACGAACCGGAACGTATATCCTCATGGGTCCCGATTCTTAACTGAACTGGGACTAATAGGCTTGGCAGGCTCTAATCACAGCCCTATTTTCTACTAGTGAGAGGTCCTAGGTGTATCAAGGTACGGTAGCTCCTGACCGCACCCTCTGGAGAGCAGGATGCCGGCCGAGACGCGGTGCCAATCAGACTTTTTCTTGACTTGTGTTGCACCAATATATAAATAAAGGGCCGGCGCCGGAAAGGAAGGACGATGCGGCTTCATTTAGCTTATTCCTCCATTCGTTATTTGTTTGCTTCACGTACCAGACACCGACATTGTGAAATCGAATCAGTGGTTTATCTTGGTGGGAGCACTAAGTACATACTCCTGACAATTTGCTTTGCCAACTATTGCAAAGAGAAACACCTGTAACCACCACGTGACATATGTGGTAAACAATCCAAACAACTCAAAAAAAAACACCTATAACCCTTCAGTTTCCGTAGCTCTAATTATGCGCAACCATACACGTTGTAGCCTATATAAAATGAGTATATAAACGAAGACAAATATCCATTTTTTCTGACTTCGTCTGTGGAATAAGCAGACAACAGACTGAGTTAAGCTCCGCTCCTCGGTGGCCTGACGGAAGCCCGGCATTATATATTCAACTTCGGGAAGCTCGTAGTCAGTAACTTAGTATTCGTCCATCCGTAGCTGTGATCAGACAGCTATGGCCGGCGGCGCCATTGTGAACACGGCCACCGGAAAGCAATACCCTGGCAAGCTTACCCTGTATGTCGTCTTCGCCTGCGTCGTTGCCTCCACCGGCGGCCTCATTTTTGGGTACGATATCGGCATCTCAGGTGGCGTAACATCCATGGACACCTTCCTCTTAAAGTTTTTCCCAGAGGTGTACCGGCAGAAGCAGGCTGCGAGCAAGACCAACCAGTATTGCCAGTACGACAACCAGCTGCTGCAGGCCTTCACCTCCTCACTCTACCTCGCCGCCCTCGTCACCTCCTTCTTCGCGTCTGCTGTCACCCGCATCCTCGGCCGCAAGTGGTCCATGTTAGCCAGCGGCTTCACCTTCCTTGTGGGAGCCGCCCTGAATGGCGCCGCCCAGAACCTCGCGATGCTCATCGTTGGACACATTCTGCTTGGCATCGGCATCGGGTTCACCAATCAGGTACGAGACCGTTCACTACGTTGATTCTTGTATATGTTGCCATGAGCCCATGACATGAGATGTGTGTGGATCCCGAAAATTCAAAACAGGCTGATTCATTTAGCTATTTCAGTTGTGCATATGTCACCCTCAAGTTAACATCGCAATCCCTTATGCAAATATATGTCGCCCTCAAGGTCACATCAAAATGCCGCCGTATGCAAATATATGTCTCCCAAGTGCAACCAAGAAATTTCCAATAGGTTTGACTGCTTTGTTGTTTGCCTCATCACTAGGTGGTTTGTATCTTAATTATTATTAATTAACTAGATGATGTATGCATCGTGCATTGATGTAGGAATCGTGTGAAAATAAATACATAAAAAGTAGTTGTTTAAAACAATCTTATCTTATATTTACTAATTGAAAGCACCATACGAGGCACACCATATGAGGCTCCAAGTTAAATCTAGAGGTTAGGAAATTCCATCCATAGGATTAACTAATGAAAAATAACAATCCGATGATGTGCCCTACATGGCCGCTTCCACCCACGTGAGAGAGGAGGACTCTAATAACTTTTCTATGTGCACGCGGGGACTCTAATCTCTTTCCATCTCCCCCGGTAATAAAAAATTGGAAATACAGGATTAAATACATCTAATCCTCACTGCAGCTACTAATTAATTCCTGTCCTCAACAAGCCGCCCTGTACATCTAATCCGCTGGAGGACAAATTGCCTCCTGTCGTCAACACCCTCCACGTGCGGCATCACCAATCGATCTTTCTGACATCCAACGTCGCAGCCATGTAATCGGATCTCGCTGTACGCACCAGCAGTCGTGTGTTTTTAAAAAACCATGACTTTTAAACGCTAGTGAATTCATGACCATCCAATAGATGAGGTGAAGTGCTTAAGAGGTCCATGCCACGAGATGACGGGGGGTACTGGGCTACTGGCCGGCAGCAGGCCAACAACACCAGTATATTCTTTGGTCTAACTGCACAAGCCAGCTTCATCGTTCCTCCGGTTGTGGCTATCTCATGTTCATGCTTTTGCTCTTTGTGAGCCTTTTTGTTATTCGGGACTTAGAGACGTTGTTGAACTTTGCTTATTAATAAGATGGCCGCATGCACCACTCCGATGCAGAGGCCGGGGGATAACCTCCTTTTCAGAAGAAAAAAAATGTGTGCTCCAGATTTGTGGTAGTTCAGATGATTGGATACATGTGTCAAATTTTCTGATACTTTGATGGAAGGTGTGATAACTACACAATTTTCTCTATTTTTTCTGAATTAGGAGAAATAAATATTAATAATGATTATATCCTAAAATCTCCATGCCAATATACTGACATAAGGTAATAAAAGTAAGCCTTATGCCTGTCAGCCGTTAGAAAAATAAATATAATCTGATGTTGCGTAACAGAAAAAACTAAGAAAACAATACAACAATATCTATTGACGCAGATATTGTTGCTAGGATCTGCTCAGTATCATATATGTGGCTCGAGTATCACATATTTGTAGAAGAAATTAAAATCATATTATCTATCTGATGTAGTTTAAGAGAAAAAACTAAGAAAAAATTATTACAGTTGCATTTCATGTAATATAAATGGGCTCAGTATCACATCTGTCCGGACAGAAAACAGTGCATGGATTCACTATGTATCATGAGTGAAATGAATTACCTCATGTACTCCTGAATAAAACATTTTGCGTGCATATTTTATGTAAATATGATCTAAAAAACAATATGATATAATAAAGGTAATTTTTTTACCGACGGCATGCTGAAAGTCTTCAAACCATAACACCAAACTTCATCATAATTTTTGGGGAAAAGGGCAAGAAATGATACATCCACCGAATTTTGTATTTGCAACACTATAGCTACCAATACGGAGGCAACCTTTATAAAACTGGAACGGTGTTACAACTATTATAAAACCAAACTTCCCCGGGCGTGGCGTCACACAACAAGAATATCACCCACATAAGTGTGACACAATTGATGGTTGGAAAGGATATGCATGCAAACAGTACATTCACAAGGGGATGGAGTGGTTTAACTCAATTTTTTTTGTATAGCAAATCAGAAAATAAATACTTCTACAATGATCGAATAGCATCCCAAATGCCCCTACATTTAAATAAAAAATTACTAGCCCGTGCAGGTGCACAGGTTTGATGACTAGTTAAACCTAATGGAAATAAAAATGTAAAAGTATTCTCGGTACACATTTCAAAAGCAATAGAATAAGTGCATCAGAAAGTGATGTATCAAAAGAGAATCATTGAAACAGAACTTAACTTGATGTCATCTTTAAAAAAATGTGAGCAATGAATTATCTCGTTTTTGCTCCGAGGTCCAACACAGATGCCGTTCATGACCATACAATAATCAAAGAAAAAATAATAAATTGTGACTCACATGCATAACTTGATACCCCTAAAAATACTTGCATGACATGGTGAGGTGGCATGACTCGCATGAAAAATATTAATGCAAAGTTGAAGATGTTGGCATGTGTGTATATTCGTCTTCTGGAGGTACTGCTGTGGAAGAACCTCTCACGGTTCTTGTACTTTCAAATGTGGTGGTCAGTGTTGTTTTATGTTGTTGTGCATTGTCGTTTGTTTTCAGCATGATTTTTCTGGGTCGTCTCTTTTTGTTCTATGTGCATCCTTGATGTCTTGACTAACTATACATCATGTTCTTGGGTGAAATTAGAATCACTCTCTACGAACGAGAAATGTGTTGGCCTATGTAAAAATATAGTCAACGTCTATCTCATATTGTGATCTAAATAGGGGGAAATCAAGCACACCAGCTAATTTAATTGAATGATTATATTGGTATGCATGGATGCAGTCTCTGCCGGTGTACTTGTCGGAGATGGCACCGGCGCATCTCCGTGGCATGCTCAACATCGGTTTCCAGCTCATGCTCAACATCGGCATCCTGGCAGCGGCCCTCATAAACTATGGCACTAACAAGATCAAAGGAGGCCACGGTTGGCGCGTCAGCTAGGCACTCGCGGCTGTGCCTGCAGTCATCTTCACCGTCGGCTCACTCTTACTCCCTGACACCCCTAACTCACTGATGGAGCGAGGCCACCCGGAGGCGTCCCGTCGGATGCTACGCCATATCCGCGGCACCGACAACATCAACGAGGAGTACGCGGACCTGGTGGCGGCGAGGGAAGTATCAAAGCTAGTACAACATCCGTGGCGCAATATCCTGCAGCGCAAGTACCGTGCGCAGCTCACCATGGCCGTGCTCATCCCCTTCTTCCAGCAGGTCACCGGCATCAATGTCATCAACTTCTACGCGCCCGTGCTGTTTGAGACCCTGGGTTTCAAGGGAGACGCATCGCTCCTCTCGTCGGTGATGACCGGCAGCGTCCCCGTGCTCGGGTCGGTGGTGTCGATGTTCGCCGTCGATAGGCTGGGGCGGCGCAAGCTGTTCATACAGGGTGGCGCGCAGATGCTGGTGTCCCAGATCGCGGTGGGAACTCTTATTGCCGTGAGGTTTGGGACAAGCGGGGTGGGGGAGATGCCCGGACGCGGATTTTTCGCACACCTGCACCGGGGCCGCGTTATCGTGGCGGTTGAAATGTTGCGATTTACCTCGAGATGGCCGACGCGGGATAGCGTTTTAGAGCACGTATTAGCGTGTCAGGCATCTGTCACGGTTCCTGCCGTCGTAGGGTAACAGGTATCCGGTAGCCTCTGATATTTTTTGTCTTCCATACAGACGACCTGTACAGCGCACTGCTCAGTCTTTTGACTTATCGCTCTAATGGATCTGGTGCACAGGGGCGATTCAATGGCGCCGGTGCTCGCCGCACCGAGGACCTCTCTGCCGGCCGGCTGTAGGTACGTATCGAGACCGGATACTGCTGTAGTTTCTGCAACGCTCGTCCGGGGAATAATCGATTTCTTTTAATCTTCCCCAAATGAGATTCTGAATCCCCTTTCCTCCTTGATTCTGCGCCGGAGCATAGATCCAACCCCGCCGCCGGCGAACCGTTCTTGGCGGTCATGCAGATCGACGGAGGGGAGTCGACGGCGGAAATATCGTCGCGGCCAAGCATCCAAGATATTGTGCATGTCCCAGACGAAAGACCATACTCCAAGTAAGTTTATCTTTTTTCAGTATGTCGGATGCAGAAATCGCAGTGTTAAGTTCATGCATGTCCCCATAGATAACTGATATCAACTGTTCAGCGCGCACTTGGGGGCAGTAACGCCTCCAGCCACATTGAGGGGCGCGGATGCATGCGACCACCGCTCGGATCTTAAATCAGGTGTACCTGCTGATTACTCTGAAGGTGTTATAGTTGTGCCTGGATGGAAGAAAAGGTAAATATCTGCATACATATATACACCATTATTTTAGAACTGGACGTTTCGTACGTCCCAACATTGAAAAACAACAAATATGTCAAGTAGACTTCCGATAATCTTGCCTCCTACTATAGTCGTTCCACTGTCTAGGATAGTTATTTAAATTCAATGTTGATGTTCGGATGTTGCCTGATCGCGGTCGCGATAATGTTATCAGTCAACATCACTATATATTCATCATACGTATATTGCTGGAATGTTATGTGTAGGTCGTAAATGATAACAGATTTGTTTATGTTATATCCAGAAATATTGGGGCTAATGGCCCTGACACGAGGACGCCTCCGTCCACAAAGACGGCTATCGAGCGACGTCTGCTCGAAATGAATGACCGTAGAGGCAATGAAATCTTCGAGCCAATGGTCGGAACCGATTTCAACTCATGTCAAGAGGCATATGATTTTTACAACTTATATTCATGGGAGCACGGATTCGGCATCCGGCGTGGAAGAAGTAGAGTTAACACAAACAAGTACAGGACCATGCATGATCTGGTGTGTCAATGCGCGGTATGTAATATCTTTGTGCTCATTGTATTTCCATTAAGATTATGTGTTCTAATTTATTTTCATGTGTGTCTGACCCGCTTCTTCATGCCGTGGAACAACTGTTCAGGGCAAGAATGACAAAGAAAATTCATCATCATGCAAGATTGACTGCAAGGCCATGGTGCGGTTACTTCGTACCAAGGATCATGGGTGGTACGTCAGTACGTTTGTCAAGGAACACAACCACCATTTGTCTGTTGGGTACGATGCGAAAATTCAGTGGAATTCGCATGATTCCATAGACCCAATAGCATTTGACTTCATCAAGAATCTTCGAAGTAATAATGTCAGTGTTGGCAAAGTTTATAACATCCTGGGTGGAGCAGAATGGAATTTGCAAGCAGTGCCATATAGGAAGCAAGTATTGCTAACACTATGTGCCAAATTATCTCAGGACACAGTAAAAGATGATCTGACGAAGACCATGAAACTCATGCAAGATATGAAAATGGAGGACATGAATTTGAAAGTTGAGATAGACGTAGACGGAGATGGTCGTGTCCGTACAATGCTATGGGTAACAGGGAAAAAATGACAAGATTATTTCCACTTTGGTGACGTCGTGACCTTCGACACAACATACAAGACTAATTTGTATAATATGCCGTTTGCGCTATTCGTCGGTGTAAACAACCACTTCCAGTCCGTTATATTTGGAGGTGCACTAATGCGAGAGGAAACTGAAGCTGCTTTTAATTGGCTGTTCAAGACATTTGTGGCTCTGATGAATGACAAGCATCCCGTGACGATCCTAACAGGTATTGGCAAATGCAAGTAGCACACATATTTGATACTAAAAAATCCTACACATCATGAATTTCCTCTGAACTCACGTTTATATGTATGTGCATATTTGCAACTTTCAGATCAAGCTTTAGCGATGAAAGATGCGATTGAGAGTGCACCCCCGAACACCAAACATAGATGGTGTAAATGGCATGTCCTTCTGACGTTAAAGGAAACATCGGCCACGTGTATAACAAGCATTCTGGGTTCAAGAAGGAATTCAACAAGCTAGTCAATGATGTGATGTGTGTCGATGAGTTCGAATCAAAATGGTCGTCCCTCATGCACAAATTCAAGGTCGGTGATAATGAGTACATGGTCAGGCTATATGATAAGAGGGCCATGTGGGCGAAGCCATACTTCCAGGGTATTTTTTGCGCTGGTATGACAAGCACCCAGCGTAGTGAGAGTGCTAATCATATGCTGAAACAGTACATACCGAGGTCATCCCCCATGCATGTGTTTGTCCGTCAATACAACAAATTCCTTGGGTCAAGGAGAAGCGACGAGGCGAGGGAATTCCACTTGAATGCAAATGTAAGACCCACGTTTCCGTTTCCATCACAACATCTAACATCGTTATGTATTTTGATATATCGGTTTACTTATGTGCCATCGTTTGTGTCCAGATAGAGGATGATGCTGCGTCAATATACACACGCTCTGTTTTGTTGAAGTTCCAAGACGAGCTTTATAAGTGTGGGAGCTATGTAGTGACTCCCGTGGTGCACGGTGCACACTATATGGTTAGTGTTGCACCATCCAAGGTTAAGGATGCAACAAGGAGGAAGTCGTGAAACGTCAAGCTAGATGTCGATGGCCAGTTCATAAACTGCAATTGTGGGATGTTTGACCATGTCGGCATGTTGTGCAGACATGCATTGAAGGTATATTCATGTCTATGTTGGCATGATGTGATATTTCTTTATGATTGCTTATCCCATCTTAATGGCACCCCCGTAGGACAATTAACTGTATTCATTCACCCCCATGCAGGTGATGATTCGTGAGGATTTTCTGAAGATCCCCGCTAGAAATATATTGAAGCGATGGACTATATGGGCAACCGGTAGTTATCCAGCAGGTATGGACATGAGCGACAAAGGGCCACATACAGATGACACCAGTTATCTAAAGAACCTCCTGTATATTGCTGTTGAGGATCTCATGAAGGCGAGTTCTCGTGATAAGAAGAGCCTAGCAGATGCGCTAGAAGGGATTGGCAAACTCACTGCTACAATTCGGAAGAACAATACTATGACTGAAACCAATAATCGACCGGAACCGCCACATGTCGAGAGCTTCGTCAATATCCACTTCAACACAATTCTCGCTCTTGAACGGGTGAAAAAAAGCGGAAGGCCAGCCTCCGCGAGACCTAAGTCAAAGATGGATCACGTTGCGTCATCCGCTCAGAAGAAAAACAAGAGCATTAAATCTTCTGGGAAGAAGCCATGTGGTGAGTCGAAACAAAGGGAACATGCTCTGTCTTCCTTGTATGATAATGAATAGACCACAGATACCCCGTCAAAGGAGTTGGAAGATGAAGTCTCGCCAAATATCCCCAGTAAGAAAAGGAAGGTAATATGTAGCACATGCCATGAGCCTGGCCACACGCGTCTGAAATGCACCAGAAGGGGCATTGCCCAAAATCTGTTTGAGTGCATAAAAATATAATCGTGCCTGAACGTGGGCAAGTTGTGCACGAAGTTGTTTGGGTTTGTACTAATCGTTTGCTCATTTGGGACATATTATTGAACCAAGTAGTTGTACGCATTGAACGAGTTTAAAGGCTATCATTGTATCATCATTTGGAAATGAGGTCGCATACTACCGTTGTATACTCTTCTCATATGCTATGCTAAACCTATATTTATCTTTTTTTGAGATTGCATAGCATTCCTCAGACAGGTGTAGTGTGAAGCAAACATACTATAAGTCTTCTTGTTTCATAATTTTGTTTATCTCCATCACATGCAAACACCATATTTCCCCAATATTATCTCGATCATGTAATTCCTTTTATGATTTTTATTTGATGGCGCACTCTGTAGTAATACATACATGATTATATGCCCACTAAATCCACGTGGATGCCAATAAAATTTTCCAATACATTAAATGCCGTCGACATGAAACACGGGTTCATGTGTATATATATGAAGGTGGTTTGTGCCATAACGCACGTCCGTTTTATGATCTTCATGTATTCATCTTACTTACATTTGTTGTGAAAATTCTGTTGGTGCATAATGCTAACGAAATGCGCGATGCATGTTGAATTTGGATGATGGCAAAAAGATGGTACTCGGCGCATCGTCATGATATAACCCGTTTGATGGAACCATATACCATGAAATTGACCTTTATTAACAATGCATAGATATCGATGCATCTTGTTCTTAGTTTTGTTTTCATCCATTCCATGTTTTGTTTCATTTAGTATCGGGCTGCTGATACATGTTAGATTTTATATAGTGCATGTTCTTATTGCATGATCATAACAGCTACAATACTAAGCAACATATATTACATATATTACATGTTTTCTTACCATAAAAAACCATATTATGGAGCCGTGCAACAAAATTGTAATCGTAAATATCGCCCCCCTAGAGAGAAAGTAAACACATAATCATCATGATTGCCCCCATCCGATCTGTCCGATACACATAAATTACTTGATGTTCATACTGATAACCATAATTAAGTACTAAACTGCATGGATAACGACACAAAGCATAAGTTCCAAACCAGACCAGATCTTATAACCGGTGCATTATAAAACATCCGGTACATAATACGACATGGCTGAATGAACTAAGACCCGTTGACGAACATCATCAACATGACTTGCGGTCTTGAAAACGCTCACCGATAGTGCCCCATAATATAGCTATTTATTGAAAATGGAGATTGATGAGGTCCCCATCCTTGGGATATCACTCAGCGAAGCTTTCCCCGTCGACCATGTTTTCATTGTACTCCATGGTCAGCAAGAGGTATGCGAGCGCTCTCACAAACCTCTTCATAGTTTGCACAATTCCATGATGACACGATGTTAAGAAAACAATGTTGGATAAAGCAATGTCATGGGGAAGAAAACGTTGTGCTTAATAAAGATAATTGTTTAGTAATATACCTTGTCTCCATGTTTCGTGACCCTGGTGTCACCGAAATGCCAGCATGCATATGCCGCGTCCAAACCAGTGTGCCCGTTGTAAGATACCGTTCATTTAGTCCAGATATCAACTAATATAAAACATGCAATTTTTTGGTATTTGAAAAACATGATGTGATGTTTGTATACGGTACCATTTGATCTCTTTTCTCCCATGCCATCCCGGTAAGAACTCCCAACCTTTGACATCCCATTCCGGTTGTCCTCTAATGTACTTAACAGAGTAGTAAAGCGACTTCAAAATGGTTTCAGCCTTGTTCTGGTGCCTTTCAGTCATAGTCCTGCATGACATTGTTGTGCAATCCACCATGTACGCCTTCTTCGAATTCGTGTCATAAACATAGGTTGTCCATAAATCATTCTCCTTGTGCGGTACAACGAACTGCATAAATCCCATCGAACATTCTAGGATTAATATTTGCCTTGCATCATAGGAAAAGTATTTTTTATTTTATCGAGATGTAATGATCTGTGATCACCTTATCACATAACCGCGGGTTATGCGTGTCCACCCCACCAACATTAAACATCACCATAACATAGTATATCAGGAAATTGCCTCCGTCCTCTTCTATGGAGATCTCCTGTCAAACGAAACAGAATATTGTACGTTAATATCTAAAGCAGTAGGATGAACACGAAATGTCAAAAAAATGCCTTGCATTGTCATCTACAATACATATGTAGATAACTAGGAAGCAACGTGGTATTACACTTACAGCGAATTCGGGCGGCAGAAAATGTGTGCACGGGCAATTAGGATCATTCTTTCGATGATCTGATTTGTCTTGGAGCTCGTTATACAAGCATGCTATGGCAGCAAAAGTTTTCTTTGATACATCTGAATGCTCTATCAACTCCATTGTGAGTTGCTCTCTAGATATGTTCTGGCATACATGATACATAATTCTGATATATGACATGACACCATCATTTGAAAGTAGGATTGTTAGCTACTGATTAGTTCCTGGATCCCACAACACAAACGCACAAACATTTAATGTGTACATACCTGGACGTATCAGCCAGCGGCCCTGGTTTTACCAGATATTTGAACAATACCTTTGCTCGATCATACTGGCATAAATCCTTCAGATTGTGCCAAATGATGGGCACTCTGCTATCTACCATAAAGATATTCTGGTTTGCAACGTGTTGGGTATTATCCGGCACGACCTCCTCAATTCCAACGTCAGAGGCAGGACCCATGTTGGCATTTCCAGATGCAAACCCAGCCAATGATGCCCCTACGTTTGATGCACCTGATAAGATAACACAATCAAAACCGATAGTCAATCAAACGTGATATGGACATCAGGAGGGGATGGGAGGGGGGGTTGTGTTGTGCGGGTGCACTAAGATCATGATTAATTTATGAAATACTATATTACCATCGTCAACGCTGTGTGCGGCCATATTGCTGGGTGGCACACCGAGGATTAGAGCCGGTGGTGGATATATACCCCTCTCGGCGGCTATGAACACCATGGTTAGAATGTTGAGAGCGTCTGTATGACGTGTAAAAGCGAGGCATGACCATTCATAAATTGCATTCAAATATGATGTGTAAACAGGTCCGACACATTCCGATTGACCGGATAATTTCCAGATGGGGCATGGCGGTTTGCTTATGTGTGTTAATCAGAAATGTACACTCGTAATATACCCTTATAGTATGTTGAATATCACTCGTGATATGCTTTATTTAATTTGGGCATACCGAAAAGTAATTCATGACGACTATAGGTTCATGTATGTATAATTTTGATTATATCAAACAAAGCGGGTTTAACTTTTTTATATAAACACGTCATTGATGATCCTAACGTCATACGTTTAAACAAGATATATCAGTCTGTTCTTTTTTTGTTATCATGAATGTATGGGGGAGCATTTCATTTGTTCTTAAGAGTAAACGTTAAGGGGGGCTCACCAGCCGGCAATGGGTTGGGGACGTCTGTTGGGACACCACGTGAGTAGACATCTACTTCGCGAGCGATATCAGCTGGACGTTCATCTATATCCATCATAGATGTGCGGTCCGCAGCATTCCCATGAGATGTATAAACACGAGTACAATTTTCAGACCCCCCATTATTAGCTAGCAACACAGGAACCGCAACATCATTGCGTAAGTTCTTCTCGGTGCAATCCCCAGCAGGTTCATTGCCATGTTTTCTTTCTGTTTCGTGTCTCGGTTGGACGTTACGAATGTCGCCGCGTGCAGCTACATCCGGGGCAACATCTTCTTGAATATGTTCATCTGGCCCTGTGAATTGTCAGTACCAACTTGTTAATTTGATCATCATGGTTAGCGTTGTATAATGTATAAGTCATTTATATTAAAAAATCATCGCAGACTATACGTACCTTCCTGTGTCATCGCGGGCACCATTGGCTCATCATTGTCGTTATGGTCCAGATTTGCAACTATGCGTTGATCACGATTAGCTACTGATTGTCCGACTGTAGGCATGTTCCTACGCCTTAACATATATTCAAGATCTGAAAAAAAAAATCGATGACATTTGTGTTACTTTTTGGTTGTCTCAAGATCATCACGGTGATAACGTATAGTGCAGAAATTATGTGTTACAAATATTACTGCGGACAAAACATACCTTGCGTTGCTTCTGTCATAGCAGGCACGATTGGCTCTTCAGTGGCAGCAGTGTCCATGTTAGCCATCTCAGCTTCGCAGACCGCATGGATCGCCCTTGGCGGTACATCTTCACCGATAGTATGCACATACGACAAGGATGCAGATTAGTTTGGCAGTATGTGAGCATACAAACCACGTTTGATGACATTCATGAAAGTTTACCTTCAGTTATGCGTGACCCATGTTTTATACCTTGCATGGATTTTACTAATGATGGTTCGTCTGGCATTTGAATCCTACGCCGTAACATGTAATTGGGATCTATAACAATTTACAATAAAAGTGATTGTTATGTTGCATCATCATACAGATACGATAACAGGAATGATTGTTGAATCTGAAGTTGGTTGTTTACCACCATTTTGGGAGCCTTCATCCGTGGGATTGTTCTCCATCTGAGTATTTGCATGACCTGTGAAGAAGAATAATCATTCAGGTATATTAATTCAATCATCGAGACATTCAATGTAGGGTTTGGATCAATCGATACAGCCAATAGCTAAATACACTTTAAATCAACCTGCGGTCTGCTCGTTGCCATCATCAGGCAGCACAATAGGGAATGTAGATGTGCCAGGAACTTTTGGCAAATGCGACAGTTTCGCATGCGTGCCCTCCCTGTGATTTGACGATCACTCAGTTTCACTCCCGATAACATGTCTATGCATCAGTACTTTTTACAATGCTTGCACATGTCATACCTGGATGATATTTTAACGACAACTTGGCCTTCATCTTAGAATAATTACTAGTATTGCATCCGTCGCAATAGCCGTATTCCCTCCTGTTGTATTCTGAATATTGCATTCAACGATTTGGGTAAGCCCGGTTAGATTGACGCAAGATTGGTGTGATGGTAACTCAATGATCTCTTACGAAAATAAACGGATGAAATACATATGTGAAGTTGTGTTTAAGACATTATGATTACCGGTTGAAATAGCATACTCCTGAGAGAAATTTCGTTGGTCCGTGGGTTCTGCATGGAGTGGTTTTTTGCCTGCGCCTATTTAATTTGTTGTGTTAATACACGCTCGAATAACGACACTAAGATGCGATAAGATGACAGACCATAATTTGAGAAGATTAAACCAGCAGAAATCAGACTTACTTTCTCTCATCCTAACTTCCAGATCTGGGAATCGACGGCGAGAAACATTTTCATCATCGGTCGGCTCAATCATGTGGACAGGGCGTTTTGCCGGGCACGTAGATACGCGCTTGCCTGCATTTGCTTCTCCGAACCCCGACAGCAGGCCCTCCCTGATGAGCATTTTCAAGGCCGCTCCAGCTACTTTGGTTGCTTTCTGTATCCAAAAGCACACAACAAGTATTGGAACATAATATTTGCAAAACGCTTGAACCGGTATAAACAAGTTAAAATCTATCAAAAACACAAAAAGGAAAGAAACATCCAAACCAAGTGCACAAACACAAATTTATGCAAACTATCATTCGTGTTATGAATGTGGCGCGGGGGCGACTATTACCTTATCACAATCAGAATCATATGAATCATTTTCTTCCGAGCTATCACTCATTATCTCTCTGTTAGGCGTCAGGCTATTGTCAGATGCGACACGACGTGCTCCATGACCTCCTCTATCAGCCTCATTTTTGGCATCTAAAAGGCGAGTCCGTACAAACTGAAAAATCAAAATACAGTCAGGCAACGAGTATTTAAAATATATAAAAGGTGCGTGGTGACACAATGTTCATCAAGGTTGTGTATATATGCATGAATTAGCTATACCTCGCGCAAGCCGTATTTGTGAAGAAGACTTGCCCTCCTATGTGTTTTGGTCGAGTTAATCATGACCTTCATTAGTGTCGGGTTGTACGCCGCCATGCGAGGCTCCTTGGTCCCATCGACTTGATCATTGATGCTACGGAGCAGTTCCATGTATAGAACATGCGGACGGAAAACTTTAAATACGCATGATCAAGTGTGCAAACGAATCGATCCGTGAACATACTAGTGTGTAAGCATAATTGCTCTTACCTGAAGGTACAAGAGACATCCCTCTACATGTACTTTAGTCTTCATTAATTGGAGATCCTGGATTGTGGTTGGAGCTTTTTGAAATATGAAGTCAACTCCGTACTGAGCCCATTTGTACTTCCTGATGCTTGAGACGTCTCTTATCGCTTCAAGGAGTTCCCTTGGCACGTCCTCGCATGGCGCTACGACTCTAGTGATGACGAACACGACGAACACACGGAGAAACATCTCATTCTGCGAGTAGTCCATCTCCTCCCCCGCCATGGATTCTATCTCCTTTAAGCATCGGTTTCTCTTGGCCAAGGATGCAAACTGCAAACAGCAGACAGAACATGCATGAGATGGCGGCTGTGATTAAATACAAGGACGAATTTACTACATGACTATGCTGCTATGTATACACATACCATAACCTTATCGTCCTCGCTAGGATCGCCTTCATGAGCCATGCATGGATGTATGATGATATCTCCCATTGGCACCCCCACAATCTTGCTGAAAGAGCTCGCATCTATCGGCGCTGAGTTCGAATGCCCGTCGACGATGACCTTGTCAGCGACATGCACCAGACTCACCAGGAAGGCCGAGAAGCGTTGATCTAGCTTGTCACACTCCGGTATCTCAAGAACGCCGTCAAACCCTATGGACCTGATCAGGGCCATCTGGTACGACAGCATTTTGGCGATCACACGGCGAAGAAGCTTGATGTTCGCGCTGCTGAAGTTGGTTTCGATCTTCGTCGGATCATAGTGGTAAGCCGACTCAACCATGGGGTTGCTCATCGCAGGGGCTTGCTGTGTCTATCTAGTGGATGCGTTTGACTGGAAGCTCTCGTTCGGCGATGCAACCGATTGAGACTGCATCTCTCTCCACTCACCGCGAGGTGCTCCAGTAGAGCTCAAAAGGATGGAATGGATGCAGGCTTGCGGGGGGTGGGGGGTTGCCAATGTATAAGCTGACTGACTAGCAGCCCTAAAGGAAAATATAGTTTTCAAATTGGGCCGGACCCTTAGACTTCTATAGCTACCCTATAGCTCTATGGTCAAGTCACTGTTCACGTCAGGATGCAGTTTCTCCAACGTAGAGTCTCACTGCCTGGTGTTTTCTTTTGACTGTTTTTGTCTCTTTGTACGTGCTCGTGAACTGGCGATGTCGGAGGGGCAAGCTGCGTAGCCAGCAGTCACCAGATGTCTATGGTTGCCTGCCAAAGGTTGAAAAAACGCCCTTTTGCATGTGGCTGTTGGACGCACCGATTCTCCACCCTGTGCTGTGCATGGCCAAGGCAGTCATATATAGCCCTCCATTGCCATGGTGACCATGCCTCACTCATCTATGATTAGTGCGTAGTACAAGTAGTACAACATGCCGTCAATCGTCATCGTATTCCTAATTAGCATATAGACAATCAGTATTGCATCCGGACCCTTCTAACCTGGCTTGTACCTTGGAGCTTGTGTGCACAGGGTGATTCGGCATGCGCAATCAATTAGCCATACTGCTAGAATTAATAACCCGACCTGGATCGTGCACGATGCATGGGTCTGCAAACGATGTCTTGTACAATTCCCATGTATGCAGCTTGTGGTCATCGATGTGCTATACCGTGTAGCACAGTACGTATTAGTACATATAGGGTATGGCAGATTTTTTTGAGCTTGATCGCATCAGTAGCGAAGTTGGTGCTATTCACGTAATGTCATTACCTACTCATTATTCATCCATCGCATGTTTTTTTACGTACGCCGCACGTGTGTTTTGTCATACATGCATAGTGACTGTAGTTTTTGGTTAGTTTGTGATTGTTTAAATAAGCATCATTTTCATCATGATATAGAAAAAATACTCCGCACACGACATGATTTTTTTTGAGGGTCTATGTTTTAAAACCAAAATTCAGTTGTAATTATTTATATGATTTTTTTGTGTAATATGAGTTGAATTGTTGCGTCGTTCGTCTTTTCCGGATGCATGGTTCAAACATGATACAACATGAAAATCCAAAATGTTTCGAGACAAAATTTTGATGCCGCCCTTTATCGGAGACCTGTGCCAGATACACTCAAAGCTGTCATTGATTATTCCGACATAGGGACTCGATTGTGGTAATGAAGTGCCCATCACGTCACGCACTAACGCATTCATCAGGAAAACCCTCCCTCATTGTTTGGAACGGTCCACTGCTAATCGCATAACCACCACCACCACCCCTCCCACACGCACCCCACCCCCACCGCTCGCCCCTTAGTTGTGAATATATTGTTGACTCGCAACCAAGTCACCGGTAACACGTAGCGACCGGTTGGTCCTATCAACGAACCCAAGTGGACAAGAGACGCCTTACTCATAGGGCTGATGTAGCCGGGTTACGGAATACTAGAACATGAATGTTAGAAGAATCACCACCCATCATAGTAATCATAAACCCGACAAAGGGGAAAACCTGCCCCCGTGTTTCTTGGTGCAGAAGAGGGTATGGGTGACCTTTCGGAAGTAGAATGTGGCCCAACGTGATGGCTGCCCGCATAATTGACTTTGCACAGATATAATCGGCATCGACCGAACCGGGGGGGGGGGGTGGTTATTTCAACGCGCACCACACCCCATATAATTGCATCAGATCCGTATCCTTCATCCCTCGGACACCATATAAACATCTCGGTGCCGCGGTTATTCACCAACGAGGTTTTGCATGCCTCCGTGAGTGTGCTGTGTGTGTGTGGGGGGGGGGGGGGGGAGTGGGAGGGTGGGTTGATGGCATTTACTGTGATCCTCATCTTTGCGGGTTATATGTATCGGGTTAGGAAACTGGGTGAACATTGTTAGTGTCCAGACCGACTTGTCTAAAGTCGGCATAACATTTAATTTATACTCACATCATAATCGGCTGCGATCCGACCATCCGTTCAAAATACATAACAACTATAAATTGATCGTCATGTATTTATATAAATATGGAATTAACGACACCATTCAAAATATACATATTAATAAAAACGACATCATAGCAAGAATGTATCTGCACCTCGTCACATGTGAACTACATGATCATAGGCGTTGATGTACCGCGCTTTATTTGCACACACTAACAACGAACCCTGATACAACGCTACACAGGCACACCAAATGGACCCACCCCATAACGATCGTCAGACCGAAAATGTAATGGTGCATTCGATCTTCTTATTTGACGAACACTAACACTGCAACGGCCAGTAGTATGCAGCAACATATCATCTTGATGACCTGCAAGCTCCCCTCTATTTCTCTTATTTGACGGTTGAGCTCCACCATTGCTCGTGCGGCTTCAGCTTCACGCTGGTTGTCCATTTGCGGCGTCACCGCTGCACCCTGGCCAATGCCGCGGCCCGCCATGCATGCATCCGCGTTGCGGATCAGGAATGCACGGAGATAGACCTTCTCGGACTTGAAGAAACCACATCCATCCGGTCTCCCCTGCAGAATCACAACGAAAATACTATTCTGTCAAGGTATAAATAAGTATGGAACCACATATGCATCAACAAACTGAATGTTTATAGCATCTTATCTAAAATGTGTGAGCACTTTCAAGATTGAGACCACTCACGGATCAGGGTGGATGTACATGTTTACCGTATAGTATGGGCATTTAGAATCGCTGCCCTTCGGTCTCAGGCCTCGTCGAGACGATCAATTCCACCTGTGTTCTTCCATAGAACGGACATGTGATCAGAGGCAACGGAGCGCCTGTGTTCGTCCACCTAGCGGACGAACTTGACGACATAGCTAGAAGCCGATCAAATGGTGCGATTCTGGATGAGTACCTCTATCTGCGTGGTGTGTGTGGATATATATATATAGCATGCTTGGTTGTGTATGATTGCATATGGGTTGTGCGCTCCGCGGACATGCATGGTATTTCTTTTCCTTTTGCAAAAATGGTATCTTGTCTCACGGGTGAGAATCTTTCTATCATGTCGATAAAGCCTAGTTTTACCCCCTTGTATTTTACCGTGGGCTGCCGACGTTGATGCAACGCCCCGCACGACGTATGCACATCCATGTGGCGTTGCTGTAGAATAAAAATAATGATTAAATATTTATATGGTTTAAATTTGGCGCACACGTACGAACCAGCGGGCCAAATGCTTCGGCTTCGACCCACACGCCGCATGATCTTTTTTACTCCTGAAATCTACTTTACCCCGTCCGCGTGCTGGCTTCTGAAAAGTTTGGCATCCGTAACGTCACCTTTGTATGCACGTATTACACAGCGGATGGATCATCTGTGGATTGTGTACGCACCCTTCACTCACGCTGTCATAGAAAATCAAAGTGCATCTGTGCGAGCTACCACCCGTGGTTCACCCTGCAATGATTCCAGCAACGCCAAGTCCCTAGGTCTGTATAGATTCTTCGGCGTATTCCAACACATCCCCTGCGTACTTGTTGTTTGTTCGAATTATGAGCGGGTTGGTTTTGTGTCCGTGAATGGTGCAAATGCTACAACTCAATAAAAATTATTTGTTTGCGTGACCATGATTATATCGCATATAATACGAGGATCAAATCGTATGATTATACGGAAGCTATTCGTAATAGAGCATTTCCAACAGACACCATACGGAGCCGCTTACTAAAAAAATTTACATCGCCAAAATAGCGTTTTAGCGCACCGGAATGCCGGACATCTCCAGCAGACGCCCAAAAAGTATACTGCCGAGCTACATCTCCAGCAGACGCCCAAAACTAATCTCACACGCCCGTGCCATGCTCGCCGCGGTCGTCATGGCAACGCGCTGCCGCCCTGTGGCCTGCTCGGCGCCGTGGGCGTGCCCCGCAGCCGTCATGGCATGGCCCGTAGCCATCATGTCTGTGGTCGTGCTCCTCCCCTGCTAGCCCTACCGTGGCCATGGCCGCGCCCGCGCCCCACCGCCCGTAGCCGTAGCCGTAGGATGGTCGGCCTGCTGCCGCCGTGGCCGTGGACGCGCCCGCGTCCCGCCACCCGTGGCCGCGGCCTGCTCGCCATGCCCGCGCCGCCCTTGGCCGTGGCCACGGCCTGCTCGTCCCGCCATGGTCGTGGTCTGCTCACCCCGCCGCCCCTGCTCGCCTCGACCCGCCGCCCCCGCTCGACCCGCTGCGCCCGCGTCCCGCCGCCTGTGGCCGCGCTCCTCCCCACGCACGCTGCTGTCCTGGCTGTGGCTGGCTGGCGGGTTGGTGAACGCACGCGATGAGGCTGGCAGGCTGGCACGCGCACGCAAGGAGGATGGCGGGCTGGCGCGCACGTGAGGAGGCCGATGGTAACCATGGACGCACAGTGCATTTTTTCAACGTCCGTAGTAAGTTTCAGCGCGCTGGAGCTCACGCCCAAAAAAAATACAGCTTCGGGTCCAGTTGCTTCCAGCACGCTGAACACTTTTTACAGCTTGCTCTATTATGCAACGTCCGTCTTGTTGTTATTTCTAACTCCGTGGGCGTTAAACTTGCGAATTTTTGGGCGTGTCACTGATATTATGCGTCCGTTAGATATGATCTCAATACAGTAACAATCGTGTTTCTATCCCACATCCCACAGCGGGTGCTTCATATACTCTTGGCGTTTTTTGCTACTGACGTCTCTGAAAAAGAGGTGGTATGCAGCACGGCACTGTGACGCCGGACCTCGCTGCCACATCGCGCTCCGCGCCTTGTCTCGGCTTGCGCGGCCCTGAGCGCGCTGCTCATCACGAGAGAACAGTGCCCCGCCGCCGGCCAATGCATGTTTGTGGCGCCGCTGGCACCTCCCACCAAGCAGTAAACAACAAAATAACATTGCAATCCACCTGCCAATGCATGCATGCACCCGTGAGCCCCCCGTGTCTGCACTACCATCTCTGAAACTCCTTAAATGGATGTGGGCGACCATTGCATTTGTACATCATTACGCATCGCATCGCACTCAGCCACCGCAGCACTTTCATAGTTTGTGGGACATGTCGGCACCTCGTCGCTCGTCGTCCGGACCGCGGGGCAGCACGCAAGGCCAGGACGTAGGATCTGGGAGCAACTCCTTTAGCTCTCGTCCTGCGGGTGCCTCTCAAGGCCACGCAAGCTCCCAGCCCGGACGCTCACGGCGATGGCCTGTAAGACATGATTGTAATTCCAACTCACCATGATGCACATGCGTTTTTGTGTTTGCTGTGATATAATCGGATCGTTCATATTATTCAGCTCGCACGTGATGACATGCTCCTGCCAGTCACCGTCAAGCTGTTAGGCGACGCATCTTTATGCACAAATGATGGCAATTGTCCTGTTAACAATGGATATCGCCCGTCAACTATAATTCCACCGTTCCCATTTTCGAATCATCCATTGGCACGCCAAAAAAAATTCTAATACCCAAGTTTTTAACCTTGATAGGTCACCTTGGTGGGACGTCTGATCACTCCATCTGCCACTGGAAACTCGTATCGATTTGTCCTGGATGATGGCACCGGCAGGATCGTTTGCACCTATTGGTACGTGGTGAAATATTCATATGTCCTTTTTCTCAAATTTGTTGTCTGCGTAACCTTGCTGTTCTATTGATTTCCATAGGTTAGCTGGGCACGGCGGAGACAATCGCATCATGAACATACCGTACGTCTCGATTTTTTACAATGTTACACATGTATATGAACCAACAAACACGGAACATTAATAACAAAAAGCCACTTGAGCATATTTATTGTGATAAAATCATATAATCACAAACGCTTCGTTGAATCTCGACTAGTGTTGGCAACTATGTGGATGTTAGCGGGCGTCCAGACGTGAACTCGAACACCCCTACAATCACCGTGTTCAGTTGCAGGTGAGCGTGATTTCACTGTTATCAATGGACTCATCTTTTTTGTTTGGCAAAATTCATTTTCTCACGCATTTGAGTACGTGCAGGCCTATTGCTCCGGATTTCAACCGTATTACACTTCACTTCCTGCAAACAATATATGCATACCTTGATCTATAGCGCATATGTTGAATATCTCCCGTCGTCTATATTTACTTAATCGTTGTTCCATACTAGATGAGATATATGTTCGCAAAAGACGTCTTATGTTTGTATTCTGTTTCATTCGAAAAATAGCCTCCCCCTGAAACGCTCGTTACGGACATGTGCAATTTGCTACGAGACTTCCTCGACACTGGGTATTTATCGATTTGATTTGTGATGCATATGATTCATACTATATTTACAAAATGCTAATGGATTAATTCCAATGGTTCATCATGCAGCGACGAGGGTTTACCGTTCTCATGGATTTGCACGGGCACCAGCTTCAATCATGTCATTGTTAGGTATTTTTCTCGTTGAAATGTCTAGAAACAAATTAAAGACCCGGAAAACGAAATGTAACATGCAACTAACATTATAATGTGTTGTTGGATATCCTTGTATCTCGAGGGTTGGCCACGTATGACCCTGCGGAAGACAAGTATGGTTTACCATGAAGTGTATTCATCATTGTAGACTCCGGACAAAGAGCACGCGGAACTGATTCGTGCTATATTGAGTGGAGTTAATAAAGAAAATGATGGGGGGGGGGGGGTGTCCGCACAGCGGATCGCCTGATAGCATGTCCGGCGTCGTATCTCCATCGCATCAATGTTGTTTCATGTTAAACTTGTGTTTCGTTATTTAATCTAACGTTATGTAGGGTGTATCAATGGTCATGTGTGACCGGCTTCTAAATTGCCTTGTATCGTTATGTTTTAATGTCTGTCTTATGCCTTGACTCAGTTGCATGTTAGGTGTATTCAGGCATCCTGCGCGCTTGGGGTCAGTTATGGGTTGTAACGTTTTTTCTTGTATTATGAATAATGTCGAGTCTCTGCAACTAGCCTCATCTATTGTTTCTATTGGTCATGGTATGTTGTTCCAACCGATCGAACCAGATGCCGGACGTCCTAAATGCTAGTAAGGCCTTAGCTAGAGACCAGCGCCCAGATTCGCATCAATGGTTGTTCGAGCCAAGAACCGGGACCAATGGTTGTGGGCCAGGAGCGAGACCCATTGGTCCCGGTTCGTGCCTAGAACCGGGACAAATGCGTCCATATGAAGAGGGACCAATGCTCACAAGGCCCCAGCCGGCCCCCTGGCTCACGAACCGGAACAAATGCATCCATTGGTCCCGGTTCATGGAAGAACCGGGACTAATGAGCTAGCCAGTCCCGTACGAAAGCCCTTTTTCTACTAGCGTGACTGAATCAATGATGTTCATATATTTAGAATACATATTTCAACACCAACACATCTTCATTATTATGTATGGTAGATAATAATTGTTATTGATTACCCTAATTCAAAACCGAAACCGTCATGGTACTCCGGTTTTATTTTCGTCCGGTCTTAATTTCTCCACCTCCCACCCCCTTCCCATAGTTTTTTTATCTATTGGTTTATTTCTTCACTCCACTCCAAACTTTCAGAAATCAACTCTTTCCTACATCCGAAAAAACATTGGTCCAACTTTCATATCTTAACTAATTTAGTTGTCACCTCTTATTAATGCGGTATTGTTGATGAAACAAAGTAATTACTTTTCGGGAAAGAAACAATGGATTCAAAAAAAAAAACAAAAAATAACCAGGTCAAAGAATTCTTTTTGTGAAAGTATTATCTTCCTAACTAAGGTGTTGTGGCATTGATGGTTTGTTGGTACGTTGTTCATTAGAACGTTCATCCTCCTCTCGAGTTTGCTCATTCGTCAATCTTCCCTAGATAATGGAGCATTAGAATAGAACAAAACATCTATGGAACTACTACGAGCAACTAGACTTATAGCTTCAGATGGTGGCCTTCAAAACTCCTGCGAATGCACCCTTATAGTGTCCACGCATGTCCGCGTTCAACCTTCACTTTACACGGAAACCAACAACACACCGGTGAGCATGCGGCTCCACCCGTGCTGCGTGGCGGCACCCAGGGGGTCTAGCCAAGGAGCACCTCCGGCAATGCTACATGGGTCGCGATCAAGGGGTGCGCTGCCGGATCGGAGCGCGGGAGGCGATGAGGGCGATGCTTGGAGACAATGTACTCTGTCAGCAGGTGTATAGATGATTAGATGTGTATTAAGTAAAAATTCCATTAATATAGCTTTTTTTTATTTGCAGGGGACGTGAATTTATGTAGCCACGTTTCTTCATACACCAATGCGTGGAATCAGTTTTAAGAGAGTTACTGTTGTCGTTTTTTGTATGTGAATAATATATTTATTACTCGGTAAATATTCAATGACGTCTCCAATTAAGGGATAGTTGCTCTATACGTGGCATACACTGCCGTTTTATGTGTATTAATGGGGCGTTTCCTATACACACAACACCTAAATACACACAACAGTATGACGAGTGGCCCCGTCCACGATGGTCCCTGATGTCATGCAAAAAACTGCAGTAGGAATCGCGTGCGCTCAAGAATCTTGGACGGAAGGATCCGGAACACCCCCGCGCGTCTGAGCCCGCTCCTATTCCCCCAAGAACGCGAGCGTCCGCCTCCATATCCCCCAAATAACTCGTCCTTATCCATTGACGGGAGCCGGAAGGAGTCTGAATCATAACTGGCGGATGGAGTGCGAGTACCTCGTCCTGCCCGGATCCCAGGTATGCGTCGTCCTCCTTGTGCCTCCGCTAGATCTGATAGTCTCCTCTGAGTAAGAAAGATTCATTTTTATGCCTCCCTACACCAAATCCAATCACTATCTTCCCCCTCAATATCCGGTAGTTTCTGTGTCTATGTGATTGTTTCTCAACCTTAGATATATTAGTACATGCGAGGAAGGAAATATATGGTTCGAGTGTGATGGGCATTGGTGTAGAGCATTGGATTTAGGATCCGGTGCGGCGCTTATTCGGCCTGCACCATTTCATAAAACTTATGCATGATACTATCTTTTCCCCCAGAAGCAGATGTATTTCTGATGAATGTCGCATTTCGGCAGAAAATGCCATACAAGTTTTCAACCATGGTGTCCGACTGATCATATTTCGGTGTACTCAACTATTTGTACTTTAATAATACAGTCATGACACGATTTTTTTTATACAATCGAAAGATCATTGTTGCAAATAAGGGTGTGGCTCGGCTTTGTAATTGAATTCCCGGATTCAGCGTATTATGGACATGTTTTAATTTGTTTGTATCATTAAAAAATGAGGATGCTTTCAATAAAACATTCATCTGCGCAAAATAATAGTTTAATCCAAAAGATATGCGGTGCTACATCCAAGATTAAGTTTCAAGCAACTGACATTTTTTTTATTTCTCTCACTGTATGCTTATTGCAAAATTCGGTAACCTTGATCATGCACTCATACATATAAACTGACGCGAGCGGAACGTTCGAAAGCACCTATGTACGTTTATGAAAAATCTGTTATAGTATTATAAACATCTGTTATTATTCATAGCAGCCATTTGAACATGTTTTTCAGAACTATTTCCTGTATATTTGCTTACTTTCTCAATACTTAACACGCAGGACATGGTTTGCCCGCATTGCAAAAACCCCGCCTGCTGTGTGTGGAGATCTCGAAGGACCGCCCTGCCACATTTCAGTTCAAATGACAACCTTCTATTGGGTTGAAGCTGTAAGACGGAACCATCATGTCGTTGTTTAGCGAGATTTGTCCTTGCATATGTTCCACGATACGATTGACACTTTGGCATATTTTGTCCACATTTTTTTGCAGTTTGTCCCGTGCTGCAACAGGCGTGTGATCCCGGCATGTATTAAGCATCTGCGGTCTATTGCTGCTAGAGAGAATAAGGCCATGTGCAAGACATTCTTTGTAACCAGAGAACTACCGGAGTACGAAGTACTCCTTGATCATGGGGATAAGAGGACCCGGATTCATGGGGGTGGCTGGCATAGGTTCCTTGATGAGTATGTAGTGCGGCCTGGCGACATGGTGTATATCTGTCTTCCTCGAGGCAATGGAAGGTTTTTTGTGGATGTCGAGAGGGATGGCATGAGGCAGACACCGCTCCCTTATCTTGGTAAGGTTACCGCGCCGAATCCGCAAAATATGTGATATGTATCATTTTATGGAGCATTTTACCTTCATTAAGAAAATGTGAGCAATCTTATATGTTTGATGTTTTGCCTAGCTTTGAATGGCCTGTCACTCATGAAGCGTGAGCTCGTCGACAGTTGCGTGTACACCAGGGGTGTACCTCGGTTTGAATATTCAGATATGAAAAAGATGATCAGATGCGCATTCGGCGTGTTGGACGACGTATGTTGAATTTTTGTGCACAAGATGAATGGAGTTGATGTTAAAGACGGCTACATGGTTAGTGGAAATAGACCTGTTATCCTGCTATATACACTTGTTGATTCATAATTCAAGGTCATCTCATTGCTGATCGCTCATAACCTGTTATTGTTGTTCACAACGTGTTATTGTTGTTTGCATGCCGCAGAGTATCCCGAAGAAAGCCGTTGACATCAT
Source organism: Triticum urartu (assembly GCF_003073215.2). Taxonomy (NCBI): domain Eukaryota; kingdom Viridiplantae; phylum Streptophyta; class Magnoliopsida; order Poales; family Poaceae; genus Triticum; species Triticum urartu. The sequence goes on from NC_053024.1 coordinate 694,993,720, forward strand.
CGAGAGCAATGCGGGTGTCTTGGATAATTCAGGGGTCATCGTTCTGCATGATGATGTGGGAGGTCATGTAACGACATCGTTCCAGAAATCTAAAGATGGCAGGCTTGTCATCCAAGGAGGTTTTCGGAAGTATGTCGTAAATCTCGAAATGAAGGAAGATGATCTTGTGGTCATCACGTTTCACAAACGTGCCGGGTCTGCGTCCATGACCGTCCGGGTGTGCAACCTATCTTAAAACACCCATGACGTGCTAGTGTCTGTTCAGGGCAAACTAATAGTCCCTCTATGCTACCTCGTATAATCGTGGAGCATTTCAATGCTCGTTCTATTGGGAACCTTATTAATCTAGAACTCGTATCCCTTTATGTGTGTCATGAAACCGTGTGACATTTCCACCTATGCTTATCCGTTGACTATAACTCCGATCAGTTTGCATACTTTTTACCAGTAGCGATCTGATATGCTTTGCTAAGAATTAATTTCCCACCGGTATCTGTTTTGGTTGGATACTGCACGCGCACTAACATTAATGGAAGTTGTGATTTGGACTACGACGTCAAAAATCATCCCTACATGATAACGGCACTTATGCTAGGTTGAACACTAGTATATGGCCCATAACCCTTCCATCCATATTGTCGTAATATGCATCATGTGCCTGTCACATGTGCCCGCGCATCTTGTGCTTGGCACGTACCGTTTCGCAGTTGAGCCCCGTCCGTGCCTACGCTTCTTGTACCTTGTACATGGCACCTTGATTACTCTTCTTGTACCTTGTACATGGCATCCGGATCACTCGTGCATGGTACACGACACGTGATTGTAGAACACTCTGCATGGACGTGATCGCAATGCGAACCCAAATATGTGCCAGGTACAAAGCCCACTTAGAGACTGTTGCGCATGTGCCACACATGTAATGTAGACGTGCCAGGTACATGATACCGATTTGACTCTGATTTTATAAATCTATAAAAACGTAATTGTGTGTTGTTGATTACAACCAACAACGTTCACATATTCAAACATAAATAAGAACCATGCAACTAGTCCTTCATGTCTTGACGTCCATAGCAAACCACTTATATATTTGGCCATCTCTGAGTACCGTATCTCATACTAACCTTTGAAACCATTCAGTGGTTTGACAACATAAATAAAAAGGTCCAAATAGCCATTCTAGTGCAATATCATACAATCACTTGGGTCCCAAGCATATACGGGTTTGTGCAACATGTGCCCCCTAATAGACATTTGCCCTTACGTTCGCGTGAGACTCTAAATTGTATCATTCATCGATAGACTCGATGAACTGACGTGGCCTCTTTGCATTGTTCTCCTTGAGATGCAGTATGTCGTAAAGGTAATATGATGCAATAGAACTGTCGTCGTCCTGGATATGATTGTGAAAACATGATCAAAGACAGTATACATATAGTAGGAAAAAAGATTCATGAATTTTGAACCTGTGAAATCCTACCCTATGTTTTTTTGGTCTGAAAAAAAATCTAAATCAGCATACTTACCACATGAATATTATCTATGTCTTGGTCGTCGATGATGTTCCTGCAGAAGTTCATGGTATAAAAACCAGATAGGTGCATGCAATGATGATGCATAGAAAACGATGATTTTCTGCAATCACAGAGCATTCAACGGGTATAGCTTATTCATATATAAATAATTTCTTCTCCCGACCGGAAACACTTGTGACCAGAATGGATGTAACTAGATGTATTTTGGTTCTAGTTACCACATGCTGAATCCATTCTTTTTGACGTGTAATTACCGTCCTTAAAGCAAGAGAAACCATTACATTTCATTGATTACCTTTCAGACACTTGACGTTTAGGGAGTATAAACGCCGGTTCTAAATCGCCGAACCCGAATTCCCATGATTCAAAGAATGTTTTTGCAAACTCGGTCATAGCATTCTTCAACAGGTTGCAGTTTCGCATATGTAACTGTTTGATTGCTCCGCCATTCTCCAATGATAGTGTCGGGTCATAGATGAACACCTTCTTTTTAACTGTATGTATTGCGTAACATACCCAAGCGAAGCTGACGTAGGCCAGAAACATAATTTGCATAGCAATTAAAAGTCCGTTGAACCAAAAATTACTCATCTGTACGTTCGAACGGAAAACAATTGTTTGCTTGCAGATCAACAAGTATACGTTCTGCATACCAGCACACAATTCGGTATATCATAGGTGATATGATCTCCAATGAACTGACCCCGAATGGATTTATGCTGACATGGAATATCTCCTGCCATTACACGCATCTTCCATAGGGATTAAGATACAAAATGTAAGAATCTCACAGGCAGAAAATACACTTGCCGGACTGAAAAACTTTTTTTATTTAAAAAAGGTGTTTCACACCTCATTCCTTTAATTAAGACTACCAAAAAATGTTGCGACATGTTACCATGAGGTCAGCCTCCATGTAATGTTTTAATCTGGACATATTCCGGCCTTGGACACCTCTGTCGTCTATCTATTTAAGTCTCCAAATCATAAGGCTAAAAATGTCATGACCTACATCTACCTTACCGTAGAAGGAACTCTTCAGCTGGTCTGCGGTCACCTCTATGTAACTTGGTGTATGGTGCATTATCCACACGCTGTACAGTAAAAAAAGAGGACAAAAGCTTAAGTCGGCATTCATGAAATATGATGTAAACACGAGGTATTGCTAACAAATTACTTGACATATGATGCGAGAACATCTCCCATCAATCGTGTACTCTAAAAAAAACTTTTAAAGTTGGCAAGAACACTTATGTCTTACCATTTCTCTGCATGCGATTCTTCCATACTTGCTGCGAGGCAGAAAAAAAAATCATCTATGACCTTTTTGTCATGATTTGCCAGAGCAGTGATGCATGGCTCTGCCGTCATGTTTGTGTGTGACACAGTTCTCTTTTTGACCACAGGCGAGTTGCTGACGTCGAAATCCAGAGTCTTTGCGTTGAGGTTAATAATGTCCATAAACCTTGTGTCCTTTTCAAACACAAAGTAGTCCTGAATAATCTTATCAACGGATGTAGGTGAGGACGACCTTGTCTGCTCACTGAGGTACCAGTAGTGAGGAATAGAGCCAGATACTGAACTTGCAGGTGTGCCCAAATTGTCCAAAGGACATGTGCCGGGTGTGTGTGATGACTGATTTGGTCCTTGGCCATCAATACTCCCACCCGCGATGCCATCATTCCGCCACGATACGCAAGATGATGTAGCACCTTGTGATCCATTACTAATGTCGGCGGCGTCCCCGTCCGACATAACTCTGCATAAATCATAACCACCGTCTTGAAATCTGCTACCGACGGACGTATTCTTGCCCACCTTGGGTGATGGTGTGAAATCCAAACCTAAATCAAAACTCGGCTCATTGTCCCAGCAGACTGTGGTTACACGATTCCTAACATCCATTGTGTTACCCTCAGTCGTACTAGCCAGTAGGTCGGCCACGTTGAGATCGACATCCAGCTCAGAATTAGACCTCCGCCCCCAACATGTTGTGATGCTACTGTGTTGCTTGGTGCATCGAGATCCACACGAGGGCGTTTATTTTGCGCATGCTGAATGCAAGCGTCCGTGGTCCTCTTTTCTGGGCTGCTCACATCTGTGATCCAACATATACAACTTATGTCGACAACGGTCGAGGTTTACACACAACTACACATACAGATGTAATGCAATTCAACAAAGAAAAAAAACTACGCGCCTGATATGTCCTAACACTTACCATCATAAGCCGTAATAGCTTCCACTATTGACGATATCATGGCATTGTTGTCCCTATTTATTATCGTCGGCCCGGATGTATGCATTACACCCTTATTACGTGGGCCGATGTTATCGTTCAACATCCTATAAATCTTCCCATAAAAACTTGTATTCATAACTTCAACCTGCTTCATGATGCTCTCCTGGTGTGCTTTGAGCTCTTTATACAGGTTAAGTTTAGCCTGCACACAGATCAGTCGTGTGGTTTCAGAAAAATGTATGTCATCAACTAGAAAGGATTGACTCTCTGACATCGCACGCGTATCATGTGAAACAACGTTGCGGTCAGTAATTTCACCTGATGCGTCAATCCCATAGCATCACAAATATTTGTTGCACATGCCCAAGCATCCTCCTGTTGTTGAGCTATATCTTCGACATCTGCCCTGGAATATGCTGAACTAGCAGCATCACGTGGCTGCGAAACAAAAAAAAGTAGAAAAAATTGATGAGTATGCTGTATCTACGAAGTTGCAATGCTAATCTGGATACTAAACTGGTCTGGGTGGAGACTTACTTCTGAGATGTCGAACATGACATCTCCGTTCTTTGTTGAATCCACCGGCCTTTTGTCTGCATTGATCATAGCTCTAATTTTATCCGCGGTGAAAACTTTTATTCTGGGGAAGACATCATGTTTCATGCTTAAATCGCCCAACTAAATGCTGTCTAGATAGAACACCTGGTGAACATGCCAAAACAAAACAACAACATAGGTGTTAAAGAACTCGCCGTTTATCAGTTGCATATATCACAACATTAGCTGTGTGCTGATGAAGTAATGAGGTATTTGAAACGGCCTAACCTGTAGGAAAAGTAGACATCCTGTTATGTTCGACACCGTGGCTTTCCTATGAATATCTTGTTTCATCTTAACGGCTGCTGCACATAGTACTTCGACAATATAACTTCCCCAATTGAACTTATCCAAGCTATCCGGGTCGACCAGTGCGGGCCAATAGTCAGTGTAGAAGTAGTCGTTCTTGGCTGTTGGTGCGAATACATGTGTCATCATGAATACGACGTATGCAGTTTTGAATGCAGCCACCTCTGTTTGTGACATCTTCCCCTTATAGTCACGTGACAGTATCGACTGTATGCTCTTCAAGCTTCTTATATCTTTGTTCTCTATCCCCAAACGACCACACAAGTATGCATATACAGTCTCACTTCTGTCAAGAGTTTTGTCCATGACATCTGTTCCCGCTGTCGGGATTCCGCATACCTTCTCAACATCACTCTCATTGAACTTAAAAACCCTACTCGGTCCGAAAATAATGGCTTGTCTGACCTCATCCACCATCCCTAGAAGCCAAACCATATGCCTGACGCTTAATTTGTTGATCAGAGGAATGGATAGAGTGCCACCCCAACCCATAGAGTTAACTATGTCTCGTTTCTGCTGGTCAAACTATGATATAACAGAGTAAACCTTCTGGACTGAACATCTGAATGTAGGGCCATTATTTGCGTCGCCCCTGTCTTATTCGTCCTCTTCAACTATTGTGGGCAGTTTGTTGAGCCTGCTATAGTTCTGCACATTCAGAGCCTCGGGTTAATGTATAACTCTACTATACGGGTAAACAAAAACTTGTGGTTTCCCAAGTACTGCTGTTATCCAACAAACATCCTTGGCGTATCCCCCTGTAACAAAAAATGCTAACTACAAAACCTTGACACTCCTATAATTGCAAAAGCAACAGACACTAGCACCTGTTCCATCCAATCCAGGCATAATGTGCGAATCAATTTGCATCCCCGTACCCTTTCCCAGTAGCAACAGACTGAGATTCAAAAAAAGATTACATGCCATCTTACCTGCATAATGGCTGATTACTAACGAACACCTGACGCCTATTGTTGCCCCAAAACCGACCCTGATCTGGCCTGCAGAACAACGAGATCCATGAAAAAATCTTCATCCTGATATGTGCCCAATGCCAAAAAAACATCCCTGCCTGCTAAGTAATCTATGCGCATAGCTGAAATAACATATTTACCTAGGGTAGATCCGATCAATGGGGGGCGGCGCGAGACCCCATGGTCTCCGGCGGCCCAGCGCTGGATTTCTCCGGCGGCCCGCCCCTCCCGACGCCTCCTCTTGCACCAGCCACTCCTGCCTCCCGCAAGGATTTGGCTTCAGTTCATGCTCTACCTTCCTTACATCCCCCTCCCTCGCGCCCTGCTCATGCTCCTGGAGGTACGAGTGGGGACACAGATAGCTGGAATCACGGGCCGCCTCCCCTAGAGTCCGACAGTGGTCTGTCCTTTTCTCTAGCTGAACAGTACCCTATGCTATGTAGTAGGTGTATCACGGGCAATGGTACTACTAAACAACTGGATGTAACCGTGCCATGTCTATCTTACGGCAGTGGATGACACTTATCCCGATGTATATGGACAACCCAGATAGGCGGGCCGGGGTGCACATGCTCTATTTTATATTTTCGGGAGATGCCCAAGGGATATGGGGCGGCGGTCGTCCTCTTCATCTTTGTGTATGTGGCGGTCTTCGTGTGGTCATGGGGGGCGCTGGGATGGCTGGTGCCGAGCGAGATCTTCCCTTTGGAGGTTCGATCGGCAGGACAGAGCATCAACGTGTCGGTGAATATGCTCTTCACCTCCATCATTGCACAGGCCTTCCTCACTATGCTCTGCCACATGAAGTTCGGACTCTTCTACTTCTTCGCCGGTTGGGTTGTGATCATGACCGCCTTCATCGCGTTGTTCCTTCCGGAGACCAAGAACGTGCCCATGGAGGAGATGGTACTCGTCTGGAAGGGACACTGGTTCTGGAGCAGGTTCGTCGGAGATGACGACATCCACATTCAAGAACCTTGAACGGAGATGAATATGACATATCATGGAAACCTCATCGTAGATGACAACATCCACGTTCAATATCCTATTAAAGCATCTTCAGTAGTTCCCTCAAAAACGTCTTCATATTTCCTATAAGTACGTTTTAGGGGTCTGTCAACAAAGTTATTGGATTTGAATTGTGTGCGGCTGAAACAGTTTCCCTATAAATTCGATCTTATAATCTGTTTTTCCTGCTTCTATTTACACAAATGCATACATATCTAGACAAGACCATTTCGTTGAGTATATGTGTTATGTGCATATTGTGTATTGTGTCCGCCTCCTAATCCTTGTATAGTTGAGATCCGTGGCCCACCTTTGTACATCACCGCCGCCACCCCCCCCCCCCCCCCCCCCCCCCCCCCCCCGCCTCCCGTGCCGGTCGCCGCCGCCGTTCGCGCGCTGCCCGCGCCGGCCGCTGCTCCCCCACAGCCGCGGCCTCCCTTGCCGCCGCTGCCTCTCCCTCCTGTTAGCGGCTCACCCGCCGATCCCATCCGATCGATCTAGCCAGCGAGTAGTGCGTGCGTGTATCGACCAAGCTAGTTGCTTTGCTTTTCTACGTCAAAATCCATTGACCTCTATGCTTGCTTGCTTCTTTTACTTTGCTACGTATTGCGCTGCACCTTTTTCCCGATCCGCTGCAGCCGCTAACTCCAGCCGCCACCCGCGCCCCCGATCCGCTGCGCCACCCGCCAGCTTCCGCCTGCCACCCACCGCGTGACCCGCTACCCCGCGCTGCATCTACCCAGCGTCGCCTGCTACCCGGCCCGCGCTGCATCGCATTGCATCGTCCACTGTCGCCATCCGAGCGCCCGCTGACTGAGTCATCAAGCACTGCGCCGCTCCACCTGTCCAGCTGCGTCGTTGCTTCCGTAACTCGATCGATCGCCCGACGCCGACCACCGCTGCCCAGCCGCCACCGTCGGACCGTGACGACGTCCACCGGCCCGTCCACCGCCGACTTTGCCGTCCGGCCTCCGGCACTACAAGAATCTGTTAATTTGCCGTCTGTGGATTACAGATGGCAAAAACCTAAAAACAGACGGCAAAGATTTTGCCGTCAGCAGCTGACGACAAAGTCAAAGTCGGCAAAGAATTCTTTGTTGTCAGCATTTAGTCGGGCAGACGGCAAAACTCCATATTTTCCGCCAACCGGAATAATAGCATACGACAAAGAAAAACAACTTTGCCACTAGTAGAAAATAGGGCTTTGGTCCAGGCCAGGTCAGCCCATTAGTCCCGGTTCAGTCCCGAACCGGGACAGTTGGGGGCATTTTTCCCGGTTCGTGAGCCCAGGGGGCCGGCCGGGCCATGTGGGCCATTGGTCCCGGTTCATCTGGACCTTCTGGTCCCGGTTGGTGGGACGAACCGGGACCAATGAAGTGCCTATATATAACCCCTCGCGTAAGAGCAGAGCACACTGCTCTGTTTTTTTCTGGCCGAGGGGGAGAGGGCTTGGTGGTGCTCTAGCTCACCTCCTATGCACACACGGTGTTCGATGGAATGCCCGAGCCACACTACTTAAGCTTTCTCCTCTCCAAGCTCGACCTCCAAACTCCATTTCCCACAATATTTGTCTAGGTTTAGCCGGTCCGTCACGCCCCGTCCCCATCTTCACCGCCATCGATCACCCGCGCCGAGCTCATCGCCGGCACCACCGTGGTGAGCCTCTTGTTCTTATCTTTTTTCTAAAAGGAAAAATATTCTTACTTGTATGTTTACATAGATACTTCTATTATTTTCTTACTTTTATTATTGCAGCTTATATAGTGCGATGGTTTTGGTATCCGCCCCCGTCGGCCCTCGTCCTGTCTATGATTCGGATGTGGTATATATATTATCTTTATAACTATTGGTTCATTTATTGTTTATGAAAATTATGCCGACCAACTTGACATAGATTTTATTTATGTAGGATGTATGTGAATCGGAAATGCCAACCGACCCTATTGTCGAGAGGTTAAATTTAGTTGAAGAAGAAAACAATTTATTGAAGGAAAAAATAAAAAAAATTGAGGAGGAGAAGATGATATTGGAGTTGCATGTTGCGGATGTCGTCGATGATCACAAGATCAAGATGGATGCAATGCGCTTGAAGATTAGAAAGATTAGAAAATATGCCATTCATACCGAGGCTTGGTATCATTATGCCGTTGGATCAATTGTTACCTTGGTTGCGATTATGATCGCATCTGTTTTCGCATTGAAATGTTTTACATAGTTTCAATGTATGGTTTAATTAATTAGATGCTCTGGAGAGCTATATGTTGTTAGATGAGAACTATGTATGCACCGGGACCAATGAAGTGCCTATATATAACCCCTCGCGTAAGAGCAGAGCACACTGCTCTGTTTTTTTCTGGCCGAGGGGGAGAGGGCTTGGTGGTGCTCTAGCTCACCTCCTATGCACACACGGTGTTCGATGGAATGCCCGAGCCACACTACTTAAGCTTTCTCCTCTCCAAGCTCGACCTCCAAACTCCATTTCCCACAATATTTGTCTAGGTTTAGCGGTCCGTCACGCCCCGTCCCCATCTTCACCGCCATCGATCACCCGCGCCGAGCTCATCGCCGGCACCACCGTGGTGAGCCTCTTGTTCTTATCTTTTTTCTAAAAGGAAAAATATTCTTACTTGTATGTTTACATAGATACTTCTATTATTTTCTTACTTTTATTATTGCAGCTTATATAGTGCGATGGTTTTGGTATCCGCCCCCGTCGGCCCTCGTCCTGTCTATGATTCGGATGTGGTATATATATTATCTTTATAACTATTGGTTCATTTATTGTTTATGAAAATTATGCCGACCAACGTGACATAGATTTTATTTATGTAGGATGTATGTGAATCGGAAATGCCAACCGACCCTATTGTCGAGAGGTTAAATTTAGTTGAAGAAGAAAACAATTTATTGAAGGAAAAAATAAAAAAAATTGAGGAGGAGAAGATGATATTGGAGTTGCATGTTGCGGATGTCGTCGATGATCACAAGATCAAGATGGATGCAATGCGCTTGAAGATTAGAAAGATTAGAAAATATGCCATTCATACCGAGGCTTGGTATCATTATGCCGTTGGATCAATTGTTACCTTGGTTGCGATTATGATCGCATCTGTTTTCGCATTGAAATGTTTTACATAGTTTCAATGTATGGTTTAATTAATTAGATGCTCTGGAGAGCTATATGTTGTTAGATGAGAACTATGTATGCACTTTGGTTTTAATGTGATGATGAACTTCTATTAATTTGGACAATTAATTATATATAATGCACGCAGATGAACCGACAATGGATGTACGGTGACAGACACACCTGCGAGTACATTAAGACTGTGCATGAGTTTCTCGATGCGGCTGAGGCAAACAAGCAGAATGGTTTTATGTGTTGTCCATGCACTGAATGTGGGAATACGAGGTCTTACTCTAACCGGAAAATCCTTCACTCCCACCTGCTTTACAAGGGTTTCATGCCACACTATAATGTTTGGACGAGGCACGGAGAAATAGGGGTTATGATGGAAGACGGCGAAGAAGAAGAGTACGATGACAACTATGTGCCCCCTGAATACGGTGATGCTGCAACGGGGGGAGCTGGTGAAGATCAAGAGGAACCAGACGATGTGCCCAATGATGCTGCAACGGGTGAAGCTGCTGAAGATCAAGAGGAACCAGACGATGTGCCCGATGATGATGATCTCCTCCGGGTCATTGTCAATGCAAGGACGCAATGCGAAAGTCAAAAGGAGAAGCTGAAGTTCGATCGCATGTTAGAGGATCACAAAAAAGGGTTGTACCCCAATTGCGATGATGGCAACACAAAGCTCGGTACCGTACTGGAATTGCTGCAGTGGAAGGCAGAGAATGCTTCGGCTGACAAAGGATTTGAGAAGCTACTGAAAATATTGAAGAAGAAGCTTCCAAAGGATAACGAATTGCCCGACAGTACATACGCAACAAAGAAGGTCGTATGCCCTCTAGGATTGGAGGTGGAGAAGATACATGCATGCCCTAATGACTGCATCCTCTACCGCGGTGCATACAAGGATCTAAACGCATGCCCGGTATGCGGTGCATTGCGGTATAAGATCAGACGAGATGACCCTAGTGATGTTGACGGCGAGCCCCCCAGGAAGATGGTTCCTGCGAAGGTGATGTGGTATGCTCCTATAATACCACGGTTGAAACGTCTGTTCAGAAACGAAGAGCATGCCACGTTGATGCGATGGCACAGTGAGAACCGAAACAAAGATGGGAAGTTGAGAGCACCCGCCGACGGGTCGTAGTGGAGAAAAATCGAGAGAAAGTACTGGGATGAGTTTGCAAAGGACCCAAGGAATGTATGGTTTGCTTTAAGCGCGGATGGCATTAATCCTTTCGGGGAGCAGAGCAGCAATCACAGCACCTGGCCCGTGACTCTACGTATGTATAACCTTCCTTCTTGGATGTGCATGAAGCGGAAGTTCATTATGATACCAGTTCTCATCCAAGGCCCTAAGCAACCCGGCAACGACATTGATGTGTACCTAAGGCCATTAGTTGAAGAACTTTTACAGCTGTGGAATGGAAACAGTGTACGTACGTGGGATGAGCACAGACAGGAGGAATTTAACCTTAAGGCGTTGCTGTTCGTGACCATCAACGATTGGCCCGCTCTCAGTAACCTTTCAGGACAGACAAACAAAGGATACCACGCATGCACGCACTGTTTAGATGACACTGAAAGTATATACCTGGACAAATGCAGGAAGAATGTGTACCTGGGCCATTGTCGATTTCTTCCGACCAACCATCACGTACTTGCTATGGTCAATGATTTACACGTAATCTTTGGAAAGGGTCCCGGTGGACTAGCTGTTCCGAATGACGCTGAGGGACACGCACCCATGTGGAAGAAGAAATCTATATTTTGGGACCTACCCTACTGGAAAGACCTAGAGGTCCGGTCTTCAATCGACGTGATGCACGTGACGAAGAACCTTTGCGTGAACCTGCTAGGCTTCTTGGGCGTGTATGGGAAGACAAAAGATACACCTGAGGCACGGGAGGACCTGCAACGTTTGCACGAAAAAGACGGCATGCCTCCGAAGCAGTATAAAGGTCCTGCCAGCTACGCTTTTACGAAAGAAGAGAAATAAATCTTCTTTGAATGCCTGCTCAGTATGAAGGTCACGACTGGCTTCTCGTCGAATTTAAAGGGAATAATAAATATGCCAGAGAAAAAGTTTCAGAACCTAAAGTCTCATGACTGCCACGTGATTATGACGCAGCTGCTTCCGGTTGCATTGAGGGGGCTTCTACCGGAAAACGTCCGATTAGCCATTGTGAAGCTATGTGCATTCCTCAATGCAATCTCTTAGAAGGTGATCGATCCAGAAATCGTACCAAGGCTAAGGAGTGATGTGGCGCAATGTCTTGTCAGTTTCATGCTGGTGTTCCCACCATCCTTCTTCAATATCATGACGCACGTCCTAGTTCATCTAGTCGACGAGATTGTCATCCTGGGGCCTGTATTTCTACACAATATGTTCCCCTTTGAGAGGTTCATGGGAGTCCTAAAGAAATGTGTCCGTAACCGCGCTAGGCCAGAAGGAAGCATCTCCATGGGCCATCAAACAGAGGATGTTATCGGGTTTTGTGTTGACTTCATTCCTGGCCTTAGGAAGATAGGTCTCCCTAAATCGCGGTATGAGGGGAGACTGACTGGAAAAGGCACTCTTGGAAGAGACTCAATAATATGCAGGGACGGATATTCTTGGTCTCAAGCACACTACACAGTTCTACATAACTCTACCTTGGTGACCCCGTATGTCGATGAACACAAGAACAGTCTGCGCTCCAATCACCCGGAGTAGTGCGACGACTGGATTACATGTGAACACATCAGGACTATCAGCAGTTGGTTGGAAACACGTCTCAGAGGTGACAACACTGTTTGTGATGAGTTGTACTTGTTGTCCAAGGGACCATCTTTGACTGTATTGACTTACAAAGGATACGAGATAAATGGGAATACATTTTACACGATCGCCCAAGATCAAAAGAGAACCAACCAAAACAGCGCTGTTCGCTTTGATGCAGCAACCGAGAGCGGAAAGGACACATATTATGGTTACATAGTGGACATATGGAAACTTGACTACGAACCTGATTTTAAGGTCCCTTTGTTTAAGTGCAAATGGGTCAATCTGTCAGGCGGCGGGGTACAGGTAGACCCACAGTACGGAATGACAACAGTGGATCTGAAAAATCTTGGGTACACTGACGAACCGTTCGTCCTAGCCAATGATGTGGCACAGGTTATCTATGTGAAGGACATGTCTGCCAAACCGAGAAAAAGAAAAGATAAGGAAGCGAATACATCATACGATGAGCCAAAGCGCCACATAGTTCTTTCAGGAAAAAGGGACATCCCGGGAGTGGACGGCAAGACAGACATGTCTGAAGATTATGAAAAGTTTCATGAAATTCCTCCCTTCAATGTCAAGGCTGACCCAAGCATCCTGATAAACGATGAAGATTATCCATGGTTACGGCGCAATAAGCAAATGACACAAGCGAAGAAAAAGTGAAGACTTTCTCCCACAACTATTATGATGATACCATGCCAACTTTGTAACACACGAACATGCCACCATTGTCCGTTTTGTACATGCACATGCTATGTGGGTGAAATTATGATACCATGCCAACTTTCAACTTTTTCAGAGTTCATTTGAAATGCTTTAATGTCTTATGGTTCGGCCCTCATAATACCATTATTCAAATTTTAACTATTCAAATTTGAAAACTAATGGCACTAACAGAAAGTTTATAATTTTTCCTAAAACTTATGGCACTAACAGAAAGTTTATAATTTTTCTAAAACTAATGGCACTAACAGAAAGTTTATAATTTTGCTCCTCGCCCCTGGCCCATGACCATTAGTCCCGGTTTGTGCCACAAACCGGGACTAAAGGGTTGGTCCTCGTTGCGGGCAGAGTTTAGTCCCACCTCGCCAACCAAAGGGGGCTCACACCGGTTTATAAGCCCTTCCCTCTCTGCCTTGTTGAGCTCCTCTCAAAGTGAAAATAGATGCCCTAATAGAGAAAAGTTTAACCTAAATTCATAGTGAATTTCTCTGAAATTCATAGAAATTTACTATGAATTTAGGTTGAATTTTCTCTATAAGCGCATCTATTCTCATTTTTTAGTAAGTTAATCACAAACTTGTGATTCACACAAATTTCAAAGAATTCAAATTTTAACTATTCAAATTTGAAAACTAATGGCACTAACAGAAACTTTATAACTTTTCTAAAACTAATGGCACTGACAGAAAGTTTATAATTTTGCTAACCTAAAAGCAAACAGAATTAAAAATTAAAGCAAAAGACAAAAGAAAATAAATAATGCAAAAAACAAATAAAAAATAGGAAAAAAAAACTCTTTTTATAGTAAAGTTAATCACAAAATAAAATAAATAAAGCAACAAAGAAAACTAAAAAACTAAAAAAGTGTTTTCAAATTTGAAAACTAATGGCACTAACAGAAAGTTTATAATTTTTCTAAAACTAAAAGCAAAAAGAATAAAAAAATAAAGCAAAAAACAAAAGAAAATAAATAATGCAGAAAACAAAACAAAAAAACTGGAAAAAAATAGCAACAATAAGTATTTTGTTGTAAGTAGAAACAAAATAAAATAAATAAAGCAACAAAGAAAACAAAAAAAGTGTTTTCAAATTTGAAAACTAATGGCATTAACAAAAAGTTTATAATTTTTCTAAAACTAAAAGCATAAAGAATTAAAAAATAAAGCAAAAAACAAAAGAAAATAAAATAAATAAAGCAACAAAAAAAACAAAAAAAAATGCCACCTACTGGGCCCCCACGGTATGAATACGACTAGAAACCCATCCAAGGGCCAGGATTCAGGCCCGCAGGAGGCCCTGTAGGCCCACAGGCATAGCAGTGACAATTAGGCCCGTAAGCCTGCAATGGAGAGAAGCACGAGAGGGGTGCGGCAGTGGGGCTTATAAACCACTGCGCACCCCTCTCAACTAGCCAGGTGGGATTAAACTTTCGACGCCGCAGCAACACAAGGCCTTTGGTCCCGGTTGGTGGCACCAACCGAGACTAAAGGGGGCATTGGTCACGGTTGGTGCCACGAACCGTAACCAATGCCCCCCTTTAGTCCCGGTTGGTGCTACCAACTGGGACCAAAGGCCGCCGCTTCCAGCCCTTTGGGTTGCTGAAAATTGGCATTTGGTCCCGGTTGATGGCACCAACCGGGACTAAAGGGGGGCATTGGTCCCGGTTGGTGCCACAAACCGGGACCAATACTCTGTGTATATAAGCAGGACTTAGGAAAATTTGACGAACTCATCGCCAGTTGCCCCCCGGCCCGCCCGACGACGCCGAGCTCATCTACGCCGCAAGGCTGCCCAGATCGACGCCGTCCGCCGTCCCCGAGCCCGCGTGCCCCTGCCCTCGCCCCCGAGCGTGCCTTCACCGTCCGCCGTCCCCGAGCCTTCCTCGTCGCCGACGCCACCTCGCTGTGAGCGCCGCCCGTTCCCCTGCTCCTCCCCTTGTACTGGCCGCCGTCGCCGCCGCCCCTGCCCTTCGCGCGCCTCCCCCGCCCTTTGCTGCCGCCGCACGCCGCCCCGCCGCGCGCCTCCCCTGCCCTGTCGTGCCGCCGCCCCTGTGCTCCCTTCATTTTTATTAGTTTTTGTTCATATATATATAATGTATATGTGTGTGTATGTGGCTATGTGTATGTATATGTTCAAAATGTATAAAAAATTGTTCAGAGCATGTTTTTGTTCATATATGTATTTTTTTGTTCATATGTGTATTAATCTTTTTCCATATATGTAATTTTTCTGGTTCATAGAAAGAAGAGGAAGAAAGAAGAAAATTTTGTTCATATATATATAGAAAGTTTTTTGTTCATATATAGAAAGTTAGAAGAAAATTTAGAATATGCTAAAATTTAGAAGAAAAAGAAGGATATGAAAGAAGAAAATAAGAAGAGGTAGAAAGAAAGAAGAGGAGATGAAGAAGAGAAGAAATAAATAAGAAGAGGAAAACAGAAGAAAAAGAAGAGGAGAAGAAGAAAGGAATAGAGGAGAAGAAGAAATATTTCTTGTCCTCTTTTTTTTCTTCTTTTTTTTCTTCGATCTTCTCCTCTATCCCTTTCTTCTTCTCCTCTTTTTTTTTCTTTTTTTTCATAGCATTATTTCCATGTATATATGTATGTGGCTATGTATGTATAGATTGATAGCATTTGTTTCCATGTATGCATGTCATTGTCGATATATCCCCTCCCCGTTAACTTCGACAGGAGGGGGGGTCGATATAACCCTCCCCGATAACTTCAACATGAGGGGGGGTCGATATACCCCCTCCCTGATAACTTCGACATGAGGGGGGGTCGAGAACTAGTTTAGGGGGTCGAGGGTTGAGAACAAGGGTCGAGAACGTCGGACATTCATGAGAGAGGCGAGGAAGAAGGGGAAGAAGAGGGAGAAGAAGAGGAGAGGAAGAAGAGGAAGTCTTCTCCTCTATTCTTTCTTCTCTTCTTTTTTCTTCTTCTTCCTATATGTATTAGTTTTTTTATTTAGGTTGTTAATTAGTAGATATTAATTTTCTTCATATATGTATGGATGCATGTGATATGTATGTATGTATGTATCGGGTATGTCGTTGTCGATATACCCCCTACCCGATAACTTCGACATGAGGGGGTCGAGAGGGGGTCTAGGGTCGCTGAGGGGTCGAGGGTCGTCGAACATGAGAGGAAGAAGAGGATTAAAAAAGAAGAGGAAGAAGAAAAAAAAGAGGAGAAGAAAGAATAGAGGAGATCTTTCTTCCTCTTTTTTTATCGGGAACGAGGGTCGTCGAGGGTCAAGCTTCGAAGCCCGCATCACTTGTGGGACGCGGATGTACTGTCCGACACCGACGACCACATGTATCTCACACCGACGATACTTGCTATTTAGGGTTTCCTCTACCGCTCGGCGACCCTTGACGACCCTCATTCCTGATAAAAAAAAGAGGAAGAAGAAGAAAAAAAGAGGAGAAGAAAGAATAGAGGAGTTCTTACTCCTCTATTCTTTCTTCTCCTCTTTTTTTTCTTCTTCCTCTTCTTTTTTTATCCTTGAAGTGTTGTCGAGGCCACCCCAAACCCTAGAGAAGCAGCGTCAATATTTGTTGTCAATATTTGAATAATATATCCATCTGTCATGTTTGAATAATAATTGCCATGTTGTCAATATTTGTAGAAACTATGGACACCGCCCAAAGAAGAGTTGTTGGGGGACATAATCGCACGAGGAATTGATGCCGTCTGCTCATTGTTTCTCAACGACACCGATGGTCTGGAAGCAGCTGGCTATGATTATGATGGCTCCAGTGACCTAATGGCGGTGCAAGAAGGGGACCGTGATGACGTCTCCGGTGACCGAACCGAGTCCGGCCAGGTATATATATTAGTTAAGCTTCTGCTGACTAGCTAATTGATGCATTCATTGTTTTGGTATGTACACATATTAATTAAGTCTTTGTTCTTTTTTCTAGCCCTCCGGATCGAGCACAACTTCGGTAAAGAGACGAGGCCCGAAGAAAAAGTTGAGCTCGGATGAACAGTTTGAGATCATAGCAATCGCGCCCGACGGCCAACCGATTGAACCCCTCCGGACAAAGAGCGCATTTGTTGCTCAGTGCGGTGTTTTGGTTAGGGACAAGATCCCGATCAGCATCCAGCAATGGTTAAAGCCGGCTACAGAAGACCCTGAGGTGTCTTATGTCAATGATATGCAGAAAAATGATCTTTGGACTGAGCTGAAGTCAAATTTCACCCTACCGCCAGAGGATGATCCAGAGAAGCCAGTTAAAGAGCAATTAATCAAGTCTTTTGCTCTTAATAGGATGGCCGAACTATTCAGGAGGTGGAAGAAAGAGCTGAATAAGTTTGTCAAAAATAAAGAGACACCAGAATTCAAGGGCAGATATGAGAAGATCAGAGATCACTGGCCCACATTTGTGGCCCACAAGACATCGGAAAAGAGTAAGAAGAAGCATCACCATCGCACGGGGTCAGGTGGCTACCTCGTAGCCCGGCCTAAGTGGGCCAAGACTGAGAATGATCTGGTTGATAAAGGGATCAAACCAGAGACAATTAACTGGCCAGACCCTTGCCGGACTTGGTTCTTTGGGGCTGGCGGAACCTTGGACCCTGTAACAGGGAAGTGCATTTGGACGAACGATCAAATGGACATACCAGTCAGGAAGCTTCAGCAGTATATCGAAGCAGCGCAGCAAGGGACGTTCTTTCCAGACAGAGAGAACGACGAGCTCACAATGGCCCTCGGGAATCCTGAGCACCCTGGACGGACACGAGGCATGCCAGTCTCCATTCCGTGGAAGGTTGGGTTTCCGGACGCAGGCGGTTACAAATCCCAGGAGAGGAGGAAAAAATTGCAGCAGACCCAAATGCAGGCGCTTCAAGCAAGGGTACAAGCGATAGAGGAACGAGAAGCAAATCGTAGCAAACATACTGCCGAAGCTACCCCGCCATCTCAGCGGAGAAGCAGCGTGGCTTCCACCGAGCTGCTTCAGCCGGCGCATGCCTTGACGGCTCCTGCCAGCTATCCCGTGGATGCTATCACGGAGTCTTAAAATTTTCACCTTATGACGCAATGGATGAATTTGAAGGTCAAGGCAGCTGTTGGCTCTGTTTATCCTACTGAACCCGGCGCAACTTTTCACTGTCGGCCGATTCCAGAAGGATATGCTAGGGTAATGGTGGATGAAACAACGGAGGGATTTGAGGACCGTCAGCAAGGGCGGAAGAGACCTGCCGCCGCTCCGGCTGCTCCGGCGCGTCGTAGTCCTTCTCCTCCACCTCGTAAGCAAGTAAAGAAGACAACCGCTCCGTCTGCTTTGCCGACGTCTAGCAGTACAGCCAGAGGCGGGAGGAAATACAGATTCGGTCCTTATCTGAAGACTCCAGAGAAGTTACCATACGAGAGGACCCCGGAGGAGAACACCGAGATCGCACAAGAAGAAGTGAGGAACTACTTTCAAGGGGTGAAAGCAAAGAAACATCCACCTCCGGAGGAGAAGGTAGATCTGGTGAAAGCGAAGCGCACTCTGGCTGCCCTGACAAAACCACCCAAGTCTCCGCCGAAAGGAAACTATGAGCGCATTATTGGAATGGAATTTGCCGAAGCGGAGCGGTCGGGAAGTACTGTCAGTGATCAAAGGCTGAAAGAACGACGAGCTGGGAAACAAATTGCCCAGCTCGGCGAACAAGCGAAGCAATCGTGCCCCCGCTCAAGGTGCCTAGCGACATCGTCGCTAATGATCTGAGGATGGTGCCCGGTTATAGCAATCTTGGCGATTACCTGCCCGACGATGTACATTATGATGTCATGGAGGTACAGATACAAAGATACGAGTACGGGAAGCCTCTCGTCAAAGATGAAAGATCTCTATCAACGATGATGCGAAGATTGCATGATTGGTACATGAAAATCTGCAGAGTCTGGGGGGAGGAGTACTTTGTATGTGAGAGTTAAAAAGGAGCATGACCTCGTTGGAATTGAACTGTTGCCTGTTCCATTTGAGGAGTTCTTTCAGTTTTTCAATCAATTGGCCCTCGATAAAACAATGGTCACCTGCTACTGTCTGTAAGTAGTACTACTTCTGTCATTAAGTCTCTCTATATAGCTCAGCTCTTTCATTGCATGTATTTATAATCATCCTCACTATATTATGCAGATTGAAGATCACCGAATTGAAGAAAATACAAGTCGGTGATATTGGGTTCATTAACACATATCTCATAGATGCAACTCAGGTTAAAATTTCATGCCGCAGATACCGAGGCCAACTTGCTACGATCGTTGGTAATAAATGAAAACAAAGATATAATACTCTTTCCTTACAACTTCAAGTGAGTGTTACTGTCTTGTGCGTATTCGGTTTCCCTTATATATTAGTCAAGGTTATAGTACTGTAATTGATGAGTTATGCATGCGTGTGCAGTTTCCACTATATTCTCCTAGAGATTAAGCTTGAGCAGGGACTAGTAACCATCTTAGACTCAAGACGAAAAGATCCCCAGGACTATGCGGACATGACTCAAATGCTCGAGAAGTAAGTTAAATCGATCATTATCCACCATATCAGCAACTTTGTTCATTTCCTGATATATCAAGTAATTGTTTTCTTTGTCTGGCAGGGTTTGGAAAAAATTCACCAAAAAAGCTCCAGGACTCCCGAAGAAGCTGCAATTTAGACACCCGAAAGTTAGTACTATAGTAGCATGTTCCGCGCATCTCCTATTGATTCAAGCGCTAGTTTCATCAATACCATTTGGCATTCTTTCTTATCAGTTTGATTGACCTCTATTTCTTGTAAAGTGGTTGTGGCAGGAACAAGGGAATGATTTCTGTGGATACTACGTTTGCGAGTCCATCCACCACACGACCTGTGAGCGGGGCTACACTGACGAACAATATGAAGTACGTAAATAACAACATTCACAATTTTATTTTATTACCATCATTTGTGTTGAGTTTCATTCATTCATATATATATATATGTATTGACCCCCTTCTTCAAATTAGATGTTTCGGAAGCGGGATGAACTCCTAGCACCAGCTCGCATGCGAGCAATTCAAGAGGAATTGGCGGCATTCTTTCTTGACCACGTGATCGTTGAAGACGGAGAATACTATGTGGACCATGAGTCCGTATGATTATATTTGTAAGAGATAATTATTGTATATATGTAGCCGGTAGTGTCGGATAGATATACGAGAACTTGTTGTTCGACCAATCTCTCGGAGAAGGAGAGGTGGTTGATATCACTTCTCTCTGTATGCATATATGTTCATGACGATCTTCTGTTTCCTTCGTTTGCTTACTAGCTAGCTAGCGTGTCGAGTCCTCTCTATACGTATGTATAGTACGTAGCGTCGACCAAGCACGGACATAAGAGAGGACACTTCTCTCTATTAATTATAGCTAGCTAACACAATATATGAAACACCTATATTAACCCCCCAAAACCCCCCCTTTAAAAAAACAAAAACCCCAGCCACAGAAATGCTGACGCGTGGATGCCAACCGGGACCAAAGGTCCTCCTGCCTGGGCTCTGCGCACAGGCCACGTGGAGGCCCATCTATCCCGGTTCTGGATTGAACCGGGACTAAAGGGACAGGGCATTAGTACCGACCCTTATTTCGTTTAAAAAAATATGAACAAAAATAATTTCTCAGCGATTTCACCGTCAACAAGAATGGATGACGACTGAATGGATTTTACAAGACACAAATACTCTATTTGCACAGTATATCCATCATCACAATATTGACATAGAAATACCCTCTTTACATATGAAGTTCTCCATTTACATGACGAACAAATGAACGAATCTGCACACAAAAAAACTACAATATTTCACAAAAAAAACCAGACGAACTGGCCCTTTCCAGTGGCAAGATCCGAGCGTGGACGTTGAGCTCGAGGCGGCAGATGGTGGTCTTGGAGGAGGATGTCGCAACGGGAAGGAGGAGGAGGATCTCGTGACGCCCCCTGCTCAGGCGGCGGTGAGATCTTGCGGCTTGTCGGGATCGAAGGGCGGTGGCGGTTGACGAGCAGAGGAGCTCGAGATCGGGAGGAGGGGCGGGGTTGCGGGCAGGGAAGAGGAGGACCCCACGACGAGGAGGAGGAGGATGCCGCGGTGGCCTCCTACTTAGGAGGCAGCGAGCTCTTGCGGGCCGGCTGGATCGAAGGGCGGCGGTGGTTGACGAGCAGGGGCTCGGGATCGTGAGGAAGCGCGGGGGTCGCGGGAAGGGAGGAGAAGGTGGATCCCACGGCGAGGAGAAGGAGGAGGATCCCGCGGTGGCCTCCTGCTCAGGCGGCGGCGAGGCTGGGTCGACCGGAGCGGCGGCGAGGTAGATCGAGAGAAGGGTGCAGGGAGGCACAGGAGGGGGTCGGGTTCGGAGAGAAAGGCCGGTGGGGATAAGGGAGAGATGGGCGGGTTGGGAGAGAGAGTGGTGGGGTCGGCGTGGGACAGAGCGATGTGTGGAGCAGATGAGCAGATCGTGGTGTGCGTAGCAGATGATGCCATGTCATCGATCCATGGGTTCGATCCACGTGATGTGTTTTCTTGTTTGCCGTCATAAATTTCTTTTACAGATCTTTGCCGTCTTCATTTTTTTTACAGACGGGAAAGACATACTTTGCCGTCTCCATTTTTTTACAGACGGCAAAGGATGTCTTTGCCGGCTGTAAAAAAATGAGCGGCAGATCTTTGCCGTCTGTAAAAAAAAGGCAGACGGCCAAGTATGTTTATGCCGTCAGTCATTCTTTGCCGTCAGTAGCTGACGGCAGAAGTGATATTTGCCGTCTACGCCGATGAAATGCTGACGGCAAAGAGCAGTACTAACGGCAAATCTCCTGTTTCCTGTAGTGCAGCGCCCTACGGGGAGAACCCACCGGCCCGTCTCGACATGCCACACGGCTTGGCTCCGCTGCCCCTGCTGGCGTAAGTCGTCGCCCCACCGCCAGCGCTCTCCGGCCAGTCTGTCGTCGCCCCACCGCCGGCGCCGACTCTGTCCGTCCACCCCTTGCTGTCGCGCGGCGCGTTCGGCGCGCCCGTGTATGAGGCTCCCGGGTACTGGTGGGGGTCGTCCGCAGGCCAGCACTCGCCTGCTGGGCCGCAGCCAGACGACGCCCAGCATCTGTCAGCGGGCCAACAGGTTTTCCTGGCAGGCCATCCAGCCTACCCGGCACCGCAGTCGCAGACAGCGCTGCTTCCCATACCGTCTGGAGAGTTCCCACTGCCGTTGCCGAGCGGTGGCTATGGCCTCCCCATGACGTATCCATCCCCCTCGCCGGCCCTGCCGCCGGCGCCCTGGGACCCGGTGCTCCTTCCCACAATACATGCCGCTCCTACGCCGAACAACTACACCTGAGCTGATGGTTGGTACATGGACACCGAGGCTACGGCTCACATGTTTGCTCATTCTGATAATCTTGCCTCCTTCACTCCCGTCACCACCGACCGCCGCATCTTCATCGGGGACGGTTCCACACTCCCTATCACACATGTCGGGCACACTTCTTTTCCTTCAAATTCCATGCCTATTACTTTGTCTAATATACTTGTGTCACCTCATCTTATTAAGAACCCTTTTTCCGTTCGACGTTTAACTCGTGAAAATCCTGTTACTGTTGAGTTTGACGAGCTTGGGTTTTATGTTAAGGACGCTCGCACCAGGATGGTTCTTCACCGATATGACATCCTCGACGAGCTCTATCTGGTGCATTCGTCGTCCACCTCCACCACCGCATCGGTTGCTCTCTCCGTCGACGTCGATCTCTGGCACACTCGTTTGTGTCATCCCAACCCCGTCACACTTCATCATATTCTTAGGAGTTTCAGTTTCAGTTGCCATAAGATAGAGGATCACACCTGGCATGCCTGTCGTGTCGGAAAACATGTTCGCCTCCCGTTTAATAACTCCACCACCATCGCGTCTTTTCCTTTTCAGTTGATTCATAGCGATGTGTGGACCTCTCCGGTTCCTAGTAATTTGGGCTATTTATATTATCTGGTTATCCTTGATGATTATTCTCATTATGTGTGGACTTTTCCTTTGCGCAGAAAGTCGGATGCACTCTCCACTTTGACGGCCTTTTACTCCTATGTCAACACGCAGTTCGGGCGTCCCATCCTTGCTCTTCAGACTGACAACGGAAAAGAGTTTGACAATCTTGCTTTCCGCACTCTTCTGTTGCATCACGGCACAGTTTTTCGTCTCACATGCCCGTATACTTCACAGCAGAACGGTCAAGCCGAACGCGTCCTTCGCACCCTGAACGACTGCGTTCGCACGCTCCTTTTTTATGCTAACATGCCACCTCATTTCTGGCCGGACGCACTCGCCTCTGCATCACTTCTCCTTAACATTAGACCCTGCCGCCCACGGTGGAACTACGCACCTCGCCATCTTCTCTTTGGTACGCCCCCATCTTATGATGGCTTGCGTATTTTTGGGTGCCTTTGCTATCCCAGCACTGCCGACACTGCTTCTCACAAGCTTGCACCTCGATCTGTCACTTGCATCTTCATCGGCTACCCCTCCAACTCCAAGGGATATCGGTGCTACAATCTTGTCGCCCACCGTGTGTTCACTTCCCGGCACGTTTACTTTGATGAGCATGTGTTTCCGTTTCACCAGGTACCCCCGGCTGTCCCTCCCGCCACTGGTGATGCGGGCTCCTCGACGTCTCTCCCAGGGCGCTCGGACGCCTCTCTTGGCCCGCCCTCCGGCTTTGAGTCGCGCCCCCTGCATGCGGTGCCTCCTACAGCCGCGGCGCTGGCGCCCCCGACGTTGGCGCCTGCGGCAGCCCCGACATTGGCGCCCGCGACCCCCGCGGCACGCCCGGCCCCCGCGCCACCCCCCGGCGCCCCCGCCCCCCTCGGTGTCCCATGCCTCCTCGGCGCCTCGGCCCCCTCGGCGCCTATGGCCGGCCCGGTCACCCGCGCACGTATGGACGTTTTTCGCCCGAGCTCGCGCTACGCCTCAGATGACTACGTCCATGCGGCGCCCAGCTCTGAGCCGTTGCCGGTGCCGTCCTCTGTTCGAGCCGCTCTTCGTGACCCACTCTGGATGGCTGCGATGCAAGAGGAGTTTGGCCCCCTGTTGTGCAACCGGACGTGCGAGCTTGTTCCCCGTCCCCGGCATGACAACGTGATTACCGGGAAGTGGGTCCTTAAACACAAGCTCCGTCCTGATGGTACCCTTGATCGCTACAAAGCGCGCTGGGTCGTTCGTGGCTTCCGACAGCGTGCTGGCATCAACTTCACCGACACCTTCGCTCCGGTCGTCAAGCCCGGCACGATACGCACGGTTCGCTACCTTGCGGTCTCCCGTGCTTGGCCGGTGCACCAAATGGACGTCTCCAACGCCTTCCTCCATGGTCACCTCGAGGAGCAGGTCTTCTGCCAGCAGCCCACCGGGTTTGTTGACCCGGCGCTTCCCGACCACGTGCTCCTGCTTTCGCGGTCCTTGTACGGACTCAAGCAGGCTCCGCGCGCTTGGTACCGGCGCATCGCGGCGTTTCTCCACCAGCTTGGGTTCCATTCTACCCGCTCAGATGCCTCGCTCTTCGTCTATCATCAGGGCTCTAACATGGCCTACTTGCTGCTCTATGTCGACGACATCATCCTAACGGCATGTACGGCTGGTCTCCTCAGTCAGCTCACGGCTCGTCTTCACGCTGAGTTCGCCATCAAGGACTTGGGTCCTTTGCACTACTTCCTCGGTGTCGAGGTGGTGCGCCGTCCGGATGGCTTCTTCCTTCATCAGCGGAAGTATGCTCATGAGCTCCTCGAGCGCGCCAGCATGCTTAACTGCAAGCACGCCGCTACACCTGTTGATACGAAGGCCAAGCTCTCTGCCACGGATGGTTCTCCTGTTCCGGATGCTGCTTTCTATCAGTCTATCACTACAAGAAATATGTCAACTAGTGACCTTCTGTCAGTGACCCTGGAAGAATTGGTCATAGATCTATGACCATTTCAGACCAATTGGTCAAAGCTGTTCGGGGGGCTCCAAACCCTAAACTATAACGACCATTTTGGTCAGAAAGGTCGTAATTTCCTTACACGAAATGATCATAAAGAAGATAGTGTTGGTCTGCTCACTACTAGGAAAAGGGCTATAGATAGGATTGATACTAATGGCGCACCATGGAAGCAGTGCGCCACTACTATATACTAATGGCGCACCGGTTGGTGATGCGCCATTAGTGTGGAAGACACTAATGGCGCACCAGAAACAGGGTGCGCCACTAGTATTAAATTTTTTTTCCATTTTTCGATACAAACTAATGGCGCATCAGGTCGAAGTGCGCCATTACTAGTTCTAACTAGTAATGGCACACCAGGCAGACAGTGCCTATTACTGTAAAAAAAAATTATTCTTTTTTTCGCAAAACTACTAATGGCGCACCGTTTCACAGTGCGCCATTACTAGTTTAAACTAGTAATGGCGCACTATTACCCGGTGCGCCATTAGTGTATTTATTTATTTATTTTTACTTTTTTGCAAAACTACTAATGGCGCACCACCTGCAGGTGCGCCATTAGTAACCAGGGTTACTAATGGCGCATTTGCTGGTGGTGCGCCATTAGTAACCTGGGACCCCAACAAGATATTTTGGACAGCCCCACACCTACCCACTCACTTTCCCCACTTCATTGCCTCCACCTCCTTCTCCAAGCTTTCGGCTGCCTCCTCCTCCTCACCTCATTTCCACCATAGATTCATCAAAATTAAGTGGTGAAATCACCTTTTTTGATAGGTAAGTAAGGGGAAAGCTATCTTCATGATGTAGATCTACTTTTTTTCTCCCTAGCTCGCTCCAACAACATGCACATGCACTTTTTGTGGCCTAGCTAGATCTATGTATGTTTGTGGTGTTGCATGTGTTTGTGGTGTTGCATATATGTTTGTGTTTGAAGGTACCGGGATTTGAAATGCGATAGTTGCCAATATTTTGCTGGAATGTTTTGATTCATTTCCGTTTCGGCGAGAATTTTGGCACTATGCATTCTTTTTGGTCCTATTTTTAGGGAAGGTCATGCCAAATTTTTTCTTGGTTCTAAAATATCGTTTTGCTCTACCCCGTAGGCGACCATGGTCCGCACGATGACTGAAGGCATCGTGAATGGGTTTTTGAGCTCCGCGAAGGCCGAGATGCTTCAAAAGAACAAGATGGAGATAAGATGTCCGTGTCAAAGATGCAAGCTGAAGAGCCTTATTGCGGACCCAGATTCCAGGCAGGTGCAGGACCACCTGCTCTTGCGTGGTTTCATGGATGGCTATCGGTGGCAAGGTGATGAAGATGACTATGAAGTCGTCCATGGGGGCCGGGCAAGAAATGAGGAAGGGCAACAAGACAAGTACCACCGCGGCGAGGGCGGGCGAGAAGACGAAGAATCTCCAGGACATGATCACGACGGTGATGCTGTACACAGTCATCATGTAGAAGATGTCCTACATGATGATGAGGAAGATCAAGACGAAGGGCATGATCATGAAGATGAAGATTCCGGAGCAGACGACGATGGAGGCTGGGTGCAGGACCCTCATATTCAAGAGCTGCTTCTCAAGTAGACGGATAACGCAAGAGCTGCCGCCCGAGAGAAAGCCAAGCTGGATCAACTGGAGATAGACACGGTTACTCCATTGTATGAAGGATGCAGGCCATAGGATACCTGCGTGAAAGTAACGCTCATGGCTCTGGAGATGAAGGTAAAACACAAAATGACCGAAGCATGCTTCGACGAGAACATGTCATTTTGGCACGAACGTCTTCCCAAGGGGAACAAGTGCCCAACCAGTTTCGAGGAGGCGAAGAAAATCGTGTGTCCTCTGGATTTACCGCACGTGAAATACCATGTGTGCATGAACAATTGTATCATTTATCGGGACGAGCACACGAAGTCTACCATATGTCCAGTGTGCGGCGTCACTCGATACAAGAAGAGGAAGAAAGCTCCTCGAAAATCGGTGTGGTACTTTCTGATCACTCCTCGTCTGCAGCGGTATTTCGCGGACCCTAAGGTCGCAAAGCTCCTGCGTTGGCACGCGGATAGGGAGGAGAAGAAGCGGGAAGATGACGGAAATGATCCGGAGATAAATAAAAAAGACAAGATGCTGAGTCACCCTAAGGATGCGAGCCAGTGGCTAGCGTTGAACTTCGAATACCCAGAATTTGGGAAGGATCCAAGGAACATCGTGCTGGGCGCGAGCACCGATGGAGTCAATCCGTTTGGCAGCCAGAGAAGCACACGTAGCACCTGGCATGTGTTTGTGTGGATGTACAACCTTCCCCCCTAGTTGTGCATGTAGAGGAAGTACATTCACATGAGTATGCTAATTGAAGGGCCGAAACAACCAGGGAACGACATCAATCTGTATCTGGGGCTGCCGAAGGAGGAGCTAGACACGCTGTGGAAAACGCCAGCCAATACGTGGGACGCCGCAGAGAAAGAATATTTCCCTATGAGAGCCGCACTGCTCACGACGGTGCACGACTATCTCGGTTACGGATATCTCGCGGGGCAGGTAGTCCACGGATTTTCTGGATGCGTAAGGTGCATGGATGACACAATGTATCGCCGGCTAGATAGAGATCCCGGGTCTTCGAAAACCGTGTTCATGGGACATCGAAGGTGGCTTCACGACGATGACCCGTGGAGGAAACGCAAGGATCTGTTCGATGGTGAAACCGAACCCCGAAAACGCCCATGTACGAGGAGCGGCGAGGAAATAGACGAGCTGTTGAAAAATTGGAAAGACTGCCCACTGCCAGGAAAGAAGCAAAAGGCGCCAGAGCCGGGAAAGAAGCGAAAGGCGCCAGAGCCGCTGCTGAAGGTATGGAAAACGAGGTCTGTTTTCTGGGACTTGCCGTACTGGAAGATCCACCGTGTGCCTCACAGCCTTGATGTCATGCATATCACGAACAACGTGTGCGAGAGTATGCTTGGTACCCTGCTCAACATGCCAGAGAGGACCAAAGATGGGCCGAAAGCAAGGGCAGACTTGAAATCAATGGGCATCAGGCAGGAGCTTCACGCTAATGATGATGATGATGATGATGATGATGATGATGAGGTGAAGCAGGACACAGAAAGTCGTCGCAAAGGCAAAAAGGCCAAGAAGACCGAAAATGACTACCCTCCCGCGTGCTTCACTCTAAGTCAGGAGGAGATCGAGCAGTTTTTCACCTGCCTCCTAGGAGTAAAACTTCCTTACGGTTACGCGAGGAAGATAAGAAGATACCTAGACCCAGCGAAGCAGAAGTTCAGCGGGATGAAGTCTCACGACTGTCACGTGCTGATGACGCAGATACTTCCAGTTGCAAGCCGTGGGATCATGGACGCGCACGTCCGTGAAACGCCATTTGGCCTATGCAACTTTTTTGACGTCATCTCTCGGAAGTCGATTGACGTGAGGCAACTCAGAAGGCTACAGGAAGAGATCATGGCGATACTATGCGAGCTTGAGATGTACTTCCCGCCCGCATTCTTCGACGTTATGGTGCATCTGCTGGTCCATATCGTGGAGGATATCATCCAACTCGGGCCGACGTTCCTGCACAGCATGATGCCGTTCGAAAGGATGAATGGTGTCATCAAAGGATACGTTCGCAACATGTCACGTCCAGAGGGAAGTATAGCCAGGGGCTTTCTGACCGAAGAGTGCATCTCCTACTGCACGAATTATCTAGACATCAAGAACCCCATTGGTCTGCCCGTCAACAGGCACCTCGGCAGGCTCGCTGGATGGGGTCACCGTGAGGGTCGCCGCCAAATGCATGTCGACTTCGAGGGTCGACTCACCGACTTTGAAAGAGCAAACCTAGTCGCGCTACAACACATAGACGTGGTCGATCCTTGGGTGGTAGAGCACAAAACCTTTATTGAGAAGACGTACAATGACCGAGGCCAACAGAGGACGGACGGAGATATACTCAAAGAGCACAACTCATGTTTCACGCGTTGGTTCAAGCAGAAGCTTCTGTCGTACCTTTACATGAGGATTCTTCCGCGGAAGAACAACTCATATTCGCCTTGTCACAGGGCGCCGAGCACAACTTGATGACCTATGAGGCGTACGATATCAACGACTACACATTCTACACCGATGACAAGGACATGAAGAGCGATGGTTATCAGAACTCCAGGGTAACGATGGAATCCTACACCGGTAACGACAAGGACGGATACTACGGAAGGATCGAGGAGATCTGGGAGCTGATCTACACTGGAGAGAAGGTCCCGATGTTCCGTGTCAGATGGGCCAAGAGCGTCCTAAAAGAAGACCGGTATTTCACCACCATGGTTATACCCGAAGCCAAATCCAAGACCGCGGGCGCAAACATCACCGCGAAAAATGAGCCATGGGTACTGGCTTCCCAAGTGGACCAATGCTTCTTCATTACCGACCCGTCAAAGCCCAGTCGTGTTGTCGTGAGGAGAGGCAAAAGGAAGATCATCGGAATGGATGGAGTAGCCAATGAGCAAGACTTCGACAAGTACGGCGACCCGAAGATCGAACATGACGACGAAGATGAAGTAGCAGCACACACTACAAGAAGAAGCAGGACCACCCTACCTAAAGGCGTCCGTTCCACAGAAGAACTCCATTTGCGAAAAAGAAGGGCAAGAAGATTGTGAACAGATAGCTACCTAAGATCGATTGTATTTAAATCGTAGTCTTCATTTCTCGATTGTATTTCATGGAGCGCCACCGATGGTTCTTTATACAGATACTGGGACTGCATGACCCATATTTGATTCTCATATTTGATTCCCCGAGATTGAACTGTACTAAGAATTTTTCCCATTGAAATCCAGTACTGTGAAATCTGAAGAAAATTTCAGTGACAAGTATCTTGTTGTCTCTTAATAAGAAATCTGAAGAGAATTGTATTGTGAAAGCATGGAACTGCATTTTCTTTGTTTAGCTGTGTTGGATGGATGCCCAGGGCCTCTTTTGCTTCATGCAACAATATTCCAGTGAATTTGGATTCATGCAACAATATGAAACATGTAAGAAGTCCATAATGATAGATGTAACATGTAAGAAGTCCATAATTGATTAATGGATCTGTTAGTTTGATAGTTTTTTTAGTGTTGCACCTTTTCCTTCTACAACTTGCAGATGTGCACACAGTTTTTTGTGTTCAGTTTAGGAGTTGGTCCTTGGGAAGCATAAATAAAACATTATTGGCAAGTGCAGTCTTGTTACTCCTAGGTATCTACAAATGAGTAGATGAATATTTGTTACTCCAAGAATGTGAACACTTGGTCCATATTCATTTGCAGTGAACATACATTTTCACTGTTCTTATATTATTTGCTTGATGTCAGATTATCCTATGAGGATATTAGTCTAAGCCCAGTCTTGGATGCATTGTTTTATCCTACGGTGGTTAAACCGGTTCTGAAAATTATCTAGTTTGACATGTACTTGTCCAGCTATCATAATCTATTCTTTGACCATGGCAGTAGCTGGCATTTTGTTATGATAATTTCAGTATATATCTTACTGTCCTTTGCTGATCTCGTTGTATTTTCAATTCACAGGCAACTCTCCGATGAAGTCTCCTCCAGGTAATATATGTCTCATGCTTTCTAAAGAGTACTAGTATACTGACTAAACTATCCACTTGCTATGCTTAGCCACTCTGTTGTCTGAATCGTGACACTTTGCCAGCTGAAACTTGCCTATCACACTGTCGCTGCATTGCTCAACTAAAAACACAAATATTTGTAGTTTTTGCCTGTCATAATGCAACTAAGCATACTAGTCTCAACTAAGCATACTATTTTTTTGTAGTGAGACAGTAAGATAGTGAGACTGTAAGAAGGAAACTTCCCAGATTATGTAGAAAGAAAATACTTGGTTTGACAGCAAGTACCATGACATGAATCAAAAAACATATACGATGGGAAAAATAAAATGGCAGAAACCTGGGAGGTTCTAGTTTGATGTATCTCCACCAGTTTGGGTTGGTGAATGTGGATGATTTTTTTATCCTGTGAACTCATTGTACTGCTACAAGAATTTGGTATCATCATGGTGTAATTTTGTTAACGTTCTGGTTTTGTTAGATAGTGGCTACACTAATCTAGAGTGATACAATTTTCCTTCCCATTTGGTATCATCATGTTCAGTGTATATAGTTATAACATCATGTGGGTTTTTTAAGTCTGTTTACAGCTCATGTGGGTTTTAACATCATGTGGGTTGGTGAATGTGGATGATTTTTTTATCCTGTGAACTTGAATGTTGCAATGCTGTTTTCTTCAGAGGCTACTGTCAAAAACTTGAGCTACTGTCTTGCAAAGATGATGATCATCTTGCTAGTTTGCTGGGTTTTGTCTCCGACCATTGTGTCGTGATGAATTTGCAGGTACCCCGAGTTGCCCTTGAGTTTGCCGGAATGTCGATTAACTTCCGTTCCGGCAAATTCGGGTACTCCATATGTCCTATTTTCAGCAAAGGTCATGCTAAAATTTTCCGTGAATTTTAGCATGACTTTGCTAAAAATAGGACATATGGGGTACTTGCGACTAATGCATGGGCCGGGGTATCTCTTAGTTAAGTAGGATCTGCCCTGTCATTCTTGCTGCATTAAACCATAGGTGGCAATAGAGCCAAGTTATTAGGCCCAACTTAGAATTCTCCTTAGCATCGATAAACCCTAGATGATAAACCCAACATAGGTGGCAATAGAGCCAAGTGATTAGTGCCAAGTGATTAGGCCCAACCTAGGGTGCCTCGGCATCGATAAACCCTAAATGATGAAAACTTAACTTGGCTGCCCCGGATGCCTCGGTGTCGATGAGAACCTAAATGATGTACGCTTAGGCTTTTAGGGTGCCTCAGCGTCGACAAACCCTAAATGATGAAATCTTAGCATTTAGGGTGCCTCGGCGTCGACAAACCCTAAATGATGAAATCTTAGCATTTAGGGTGCCTCGGCGTCGACAAACCCTAAATGATGAAACCTTGGCTTTTAGGGTGCCTCGGTGTCGATGAGAACCTAAATGATGTATGCTTAGGCTTTTAGGGTGCCTCGGCGTCGACAAACCCTAAATGATAAAAGCTTAGCTTTTAGGATGCCTCGGTGTCGACAAACCCTAAATGATGAGACCATGATCTTGTTCCTTGACAATAACCAACTTTTTGACCATACTTTTTTCCTATTTAGAGCGAAACATGGCCCACAACGATGAGGCCGGCGGTTCGGGCGGCAAGCAATTCTGGGAGCTGTCCCAGGAGTTGGAGGAAGAACCTCACCGCTATGAGGACGCCGCGGAAGACACCAATCCTGACTACACAACCCCTAGTGGCGTCGGGGATGACACCACTGATGATGGCGGCGCACGCACAGATGGCAGCCAACCGAAGAGGCAACGGAAGGACCGGCGCCCGAACATTCTCGGCACCGTCAGGGAGGAATTTACTGAAGTGAACTCCAACGGGCATCCGACGGCGCCCAAACACATAGTCAAGGGGTACTCGATTCAGCTCGGGTGCATTCTCCGGAGCACCGCCTCGATCAACACCGAGAACCTAAGGCATAAGGACCGAGGGAATTTGTGCAGCCTCCTCTTCACGAAGCTGCACGAACGATACAAGTTCCTCGCTGAGTTCGCAAACACACGCCTCTCGGGTAATAAAGTGAAAGGTGCCGCCCTCACGATGATGAGCACGACCCTGTCTACTTGGAAAACCACGGTGAAGGCAATGATTGACAAAGGTGATAGTTATGAGAAGATCAAGGCGAAATATCCTTTGATGAGCGAAGATGACTACAAGGAGTTCAAGATCAAGTGCGAGAGCCCCGCAACCTCCGAATCAAGTAAGTGGGGGAAAGAAATGCGGCAGTTGAACATAGGGGTCCACCAACTCGGTCCCGGCGGAGCCTGTATGGGACAAGGAGGACGCGGAGCGTGCCGAGCAAGGCCTACCGCCCCGCTTCGAGAAATACAGTGACAAGCAGACCAGGAACTTTCTCAGGGCCCGGTACAAGGAGGACCCGGTAACAAAGGAGCTTACCACGGATCCGAAGACCAAGGAGCTTGAGCTTGTTCTGGTAAGGAATACACCCCCGCGTAATTTGCTCCATATGGTTGCATTCTAATTAATCCCCAATATTTCTAAATGGTTCACGTTCCTTCTGCAGGACAAAGAAAGCAGTAGCGCGGGGTCGTCTCAGAGCTCCCCTTTCGACACCCCTTTGAATAGGGTGTTGAACGTAATGAAAAACAAGGATAAGCTCAGTAAGCCAACATCAGCTGGTTGTGTGGCCGGCAAAGGCTTGTCCACAAAATGGTCGTCATACTATACCGCTGGTGGGCGAAAGGAGAAAAAGACCAGCTCGGAAAGCCAGTCGCGCGAGGTTGAAGCACTCAAGGCGCAAGTGGCGCGGATTCCGGAGATGGTCCAAGAGAAAGTGCAACAACAACTGGGATCGACGCTCACCGGCATTATGCCTACCTTGATTCATGGGATAACGACGTGGATTGCGGGTGGCCAATAGGGGCCGCCCCCGATTCCCAGCTTCACGGCCAGCAACTCGCACAACGCGCAGGCGGCGCCATTGGTGTCTCCGGCGGCGGCGGTATTGGTGTCTACGGCGGCGGTGCCATTGGTGTCTCCGGCGGCGGCGGTATTGGTGTCTCCGACGCCGGCATTGGAGCTTAATGCACCCGGGTGTACGCCGGTCGGCACCTCGCCAGCAAGCGGCCCCTCCGTCAGTTGCACGCCCGCCGTTGGCGGTGCCTCGACATTAGCCGAGCTCGACGGCATCACGGTAACTAAGCCTCTCGGCCGAGGACTTCATCTCCTTGCCTTTGACTGGGCATCCCTAACGCCCTACATGTTTTCGCAGGGCGCCGCCGACGTTCCTTGCACTCTCCTGCACTTCGTGGGCGGCGAGTTGGTCGATGTCGCTAAGGGCAGAATCGTCCCCGTGTTCCACGGTAATCCGATGCCACCCACAATGTATAGGGTTGAAGTGGTTCGGGTGCTGCCAGGCTGCGATGAGCTGTTACCTCCGATTCGACCCGCTGGGGCCGACGAAGAAGATGAGATGACCCTCAGCGCCTGCGTAAGCTGGCCCCTGCTTTGGCCGAAGAGCCAGATTCGTTTGGGGCCGGGGGACACCACCCCACAGACTAGACCGCCAGTCATGCCGGCGCCAAGCCATGGCAAGAATGTCGCAACGCTGATGGCACAGGATCCGGACATGCATATGGCACCGGATCCGGACGACGACGACAACTACGATGGTACATTTACCAACGTCGATAAGTACTTTGCCGAACATGGGTACGGTGACGAGTTCTGCGGGCCTCCTTCTCAAGAACCCAAACAAGACGACCGCGATCTAGGTGGTACGGCGGAGAAACCCAATTGCAACAGGCGTCGTCTGGCGTTCAGTTCTCAAGAGACGCCTCCAGCCGCCGCCTTCACCGAGCCTCAGATAGCGGAGGTGCCAAATATTATCAGCCCCAAAACGCTCAAGAAGGTGGTCTGTGAGCAGAACTCGGTCCCATTATAGCAGATCGAGAAGAAGGGCCAGAAACGGCCGACTAAAAAGGGCGCCGATGCGAGCCAGCCGGCACCGAGTACGATCCATGCTCAGGACGGGATACCTTCACCTAAGGATATCTCGAGGAGGGTGCATGTGGCGGGTAGGGCGATGCTACCGACAAATATGCTCAATGCTGCAACCGGTGCTATGCGGAGTCTGCACGACAGTGTTCTTTCTTTGGAGAAGCGGCATCTCAGAGAGAATGATGTGGCATACACGGTTTTCGTGGCCAAGGTGCCAGAGGGCAAGGGCTTTGTGGATGGCACCATCGGGGGTACGATCGTCCTGCGGTTTGATGACATCTTTGCTATGTTCAACCTTCATCCGCTACACTACACCTTCATTCGGCTGTTTTCGCTGAGTATGGAGATGCGGATCATTAGAGACAAGACCCCGGACATCGTGATCGTCGACCCCTTCTACATGCATGCCAAGCTCTTGAGCAGCGCTGGGGACCGCCAAGTCGCGAGTTCACACCTCGAAGACGTCATTCTGGCAAACCCAGATAAGGATAACTTCCTTGTGGCTTACTTTCCCGAGTAAGTCATCCCTTAACCGCCCCGTAACATATGATTTCTTAGATATCGATCGTTCTTTTTTTTCTAACATTCCGTGTTCTATGCAGTGACACACATTGCACACTCATCCTCTTAAGCCCGAAATATTCCATGGCCACGTATTTTGACCCAAACCGTAACTCCAAGATAGACTACACAAATATCAAGAAAGTTCTTGATGATGTTCTCCCTGGCTATGCCAAATCTGGAGGCACCTTCATCAGGGCAGTTCGTAAGTACGGCAAGCACGTGTTCGCCCACAATACGACGTTCTGCTGCGTCAAGCAGCCGCCTGGCGGTCAGAAGGATGCCTACTACGCCCTCCATCACATGCGGGCGATCGTAAGGGACCATCATCACCTTCTGCTACCAAATAATCTCAAAGATTGGGCCACGAGCTTGTCGGCAATCCAGGACGCGGACATCAGACAAGAATTCTTTCGCATCCAGTCGGAGTTTGCGGACATCATCCATCAAGATGTCCTTCATACCTCGGGGCAGTTCTTCCTCAGATATCAACCGTCCAACATTGAGATAGACGGAATGCTACAAATGCAGGCTGCAACGCCCGCGATTTCATGACCATCACGACAGACGGCGGCTTCATCCACGCTCCTGTCCATGAGTCGAGTCGAAAGTAGTGATTTGTAGTTCTGAAGCATTGATTGGCTCATGTTGTAATTAAACTTTAATGAATTGTATGTCTCTTTGGTTTGGACAGTCGTTCAACTTAGATGTAATCGATGCTATTTATTAGTAGGACCATGAATCGTGCTATTAATGTCTTGCTTTTCTCTTCCGATCCTTTTGTTG